>NW_003456421.1:899540-1024802 GCF_000151425.1 Trichophyton rubrum CBS 118892 | reverse complement strand
TGCTCTCATCCCTTTGTCCGATTTTCCTGGGGTCTTATCGAGCAATGATAACGAATACATTATTCACAGCCACAAATCGGGGAACGTCACAAAACCAATGCATCAAGACGATACCCATGCAATGGTGCTTGTGACACTGAAGCCAAGAGACTATGATATTCTCACTGTATATCCTGTTTATGCATTCGATGTGCCCAAAAAGTCGAAGCCCTGTGCCGCAGGAACAAAATCGCGACGTAAGGTTTCTGTGCTGGGGCTTCTCGATAAAATGACAGGAGCCGCAGCTATAATCGGATCAGATATATCAATGGACTCGGGAAATGACCTTCGGTTTAATGTTACACTCAAGGCACTTGGAACGTTGGGCCTATGGATTTCTGACTTGGCAGAAAGGAGTATCACGGACAACTTCATGGTATTGATCCATGGGCTACCAGTGCCGGTTGAAACAGTGCAGCGAGGGATTGATCGCGAAGGCTGTATTTTGTCAATTGATGTTTTAACTGCTTGGAAGAAAATGGGTCTGGATTCCGGACGGAGTAACGAAGTGGTTGTTCAGGTACTGATGATGTAGTGAAGTGGTGTCAACACGCCCGAGGACGGCTTGAATTTTATCAGTTAAGTAGTTAGAGTTTTGCGCGGCAATCAGACCCACACCCCATGCTCCGCGCTTATCGCGTTAATATTTTTCCTGGTGAAAAAGCTCAATTGTTAATGATATCAATACTTGCTTCTCCATGTCAAAAACGGCACGATTATGATGCGGTCTTTCTTGTACAAACCCCCTTCGAGGGATATACGTTCCTTATCAAGTGCTTTATCTCGAAATAGAACCACAACTCGGAAAGCTTCACTTTACCCTCCCGGATCAGTGCCCGGCGCCGTCCAAAGAAGATGCATTACGCAAAGATACTTAGCCCGGATGGCAGAGGCAGAGGCGCAATGGGAAGGTTGGGCAAATGAAATCAAAGAAGGGAAAAGGCAGAGCTTTCTGAGCTTTATGGAGGAAAGAGGGCTGATTCATTCAGTTATTGGGGGGTAAGCTCAAAAGTTTCCTACTTTTTCATAGCTCTGACAACACGTTACTAATTGATATATTCTATTCTGTTCTTCATTCAGGGACCGCGATGCTTTGGATAAATTAATTACAAATAAACGAGTAGGGTTGTACGCCGGAATCGACCCTACTGCCCCGTCAATGCATGTGGGACATATGCTTCCGTTTATGATTCTTGGATGGGCCTACGTACATGGGATGAAATCAGTCTGGCTTGTGAGTAGCACCGGGTTTTTGAGTCCATAAAGCTGTTAGGAGCTATTTTCAGTTTTCGCCTCGGCTTTATTAACGTGAGGTGATAGTTGGGTGGTTCTACCTCAAGGGTTGGAGATCCTACCGGGCGGACGACAGCACGACCCGTTCTTAGCAACGCCTCTCGAAAAGCCTACATTGCCAACATGCATATGCAACTAAAAAAACTGGGAGCTTCATTCGAAAGATACGGAGGCAAGCACGGTTACTCGTGGGAATGGGCTTGGAGACGAGCACTAGAGAACAATAATACTTGGTGGAATAAAGAAACGCTAATTGATGTCCTGGGTACTCTGGGGCAACACGCAAGGATAGGAACAATGCTAGGACGAGAACCGTAAGTTAAACCTCACCCATGGGGACTTCTTTTTCTACGTATCATGGCTCCTAACTACCATGGGAATAGGGTAAAGACGCGCCTTGAGAGCGGAAGCGGCATGTCCTTTACCGAATTTTGTTACCCGATAATGCAAGCATGGGATTGGTGGCACCTTTATCAGAAAGGAGTTATGATTCAAGTCGGAGGCTCTGACCAGTCTGGCAACATTCAATTCGGAATTGATACCATTAAGCAAGTCTTGAAAACCTCGCCGATCGAAACTAAGCCAGGTGAAGACCCAGACTTATCAATGCCCTTTGGACTTACAGTACCATTGCTCACTACATCGACGGGGGAAAAGATTGGCAAATCTGCTGGTAATTCGATATGGCTCGACAAGGATATGACGTCAACTTATGACCTTTACCAGGTGTGTATATATATACTTTCTCGAGTGTGTTTACAAGGCTACGGGCTGACAGAAATAGTACTTCATGCGTCAACCTGATCAAGACATGGAGCGGCTACTAAATATGTTTACGTTTCTCCCAACCTCCCGCATCCCCGAAATAATCGAGGAGCATAACAAGGCCCCCTCCCGTCGGGTTGCTCAACACACTCTTGCGCAAGAATTTGTGGAGCTTGTACATGGCCCTAAGGAAGCAGAGGAAGCATCAAAGGCCCATAAAGCCATATTCCAACCTCAGGGCTCAGCATCAACCAAGTCAGACTCCAAGTCAATACCTTTATTGCCCTCTGGAATCCCGGAATTTATCAATGCTGGTGTAAACAAAAAAGCCCCACAGATGAATGCTTTTACCGCACCCACGCATCATCTGGTTCTACCTCGCTCTCTGGTTGTCGGGCAATACTTCCACAAGATTCTCTACTCTGCTGGAATGGTCTCCTCCAAACAGGAAGGGCATCGAATTATTGTCAACAACGGAGCGTCCGTTGGCTGCATGCCCAGTGGTGCGGAGCAAATGGGTGATGCATTAAGTTATGTCCCTCTCAGAACATGGCCCGCTGACGTTACAGAAAAATTCCTCATTGATGGGAGTCTGCTGATTCTGCGAATCGGTAAATGGAGAGTTAAGATTATCAAAGTTATCAGTGATAAGGAATTCGAAGAACAGGGCTTGACTGTACCGCAATCAGAACCGGAGAAAGAGTCGATAGCCGAACAGCAAAAAGATCGAGATCTTTTCGCGAAAAAACGTAGAATTGCTGGGCGACAAGTCCAACGGCCTGGTATAGCCGGAGGCTCTGCTGGCGGCCGGAAACCAAAGATTGTTTCACTCCAGGAATGGTCTGACCAAAAGGAGAGAGAGGAAGAAGCAGCACTGGCGAAGGAGAAGGAGCAACGACAGGCGTGGCCATGATACCTCATCTCTTCGTTGCTGATTTCATTTCGAGCGTTTGTCGTTATACACGGTGCATGCTGTACACTAGTTTTCTTTATTGGGTTATGGTTTTTAGTGTTTGGCGATTGGATGGCACTTTAGATCCCCCTGGGTCAAATCACCTTATGTTGTAACGCAATCTTGTATAATAATACTATATACCAATCTCACTTGCATTCTATACAGAACCTAGAGTAGGTACCTACGTACCATTTGAACTTGCAGGTGGGTCCATTGTTACGTAATAACCGGGAGCGGAACATAGATATTACGACTTATCACGTGCCGCGTCGCGCTGTACGCGTTTTCGTGTTCGTCTGATAAGATAAGCAAGCTCTATTAATGGGAATCTCAAGGGGGATTTTCTTACGTTCGTCCATCTACACATTTTATACTACCTAGCAGTTACTGTTCTCGTTCAGCTTCAATTTTTAGCACTGTCCCTCATTTAACTACTATTATTACTGTACGCTGATGTACCCTAAGCCCCCCCCTTTTCATTGCTTTCTTTAATTCCTTGTAAGAATGGGATCATCCGCCCAAACGACGCCTGCTCCCTCTCGCGTCCTCAAACGGTCAACACCAAGTACACAGAACATGAACAAGACCCAAAAATCCATCTTGGGATTCTTCCAGCCCAAATCGTCTCCTTCGGCTTCATCAACTTCCCAGCGAAGTTTCAATCTGCCAGCATCTTCTCCGTCTGGAGCTAGTCCACTCAGCGAAGCTACCACCAACTCAGTGAGATCCAAATTTTCGAAGCAGAGGCTAGATGACGATCAGAATATCACTCCAGTTCCGAGTAGCGATGCAATTGAACCTCTCGAAGAAGACACGCCAACCGCTGTGAGGAAAGTATCTGCTGGGAGCCATGAGTTCTCCACCTCTAACACATCCAGCAGACGGGTATGTTACTAATATTCCCACAAGTACCTGCTGTATTGGGTTCTTGAATATCCGGACTAACTATTATCTAGGCGAGGATGGCGGTTCAAAGTTATGAAGAATCTGAGGACGAGGATGTCGTCCAACCAGGGAGGAGGAACGCACGAGGACGGTTTCAGAAGCGAAGAAGAACTGGGAACCTCAGTAGTGACGAAGAATGCTTTAAGCCCGATGTTGATGACGACGAGGATAACTACATAGATGGTATGGCCACTGCACCGTTAAGCATAAGTTTTAACGATTGAGCTGACCCATTGCAGATGCTGATGACTTCATTGTCCCAGACGATGAATCAGAAGAAGAAGTGAAGTCATTTAGGAAACGAAAGCGTCCTTCCAAGGTACCATCTAAGAAAGAATCGAGCAGCCCACCACCTATTCCTGGTGATGACATGGACTTGGAGATCCCTCAGCGCACGTCTGGCTCCACCCAAAAGTGGCGGTATGATCCCGACAATGTAGAACCATACCAGCCTCGAAAACCCCTAGTCAAGCCAGAGACACACTCCAGTAGCAAGCAAAAAAAGGCCCATATGACGGAGCTGGAAAATCGATACCCATGGCTTGCCAATATTATGGATATGGATAAAAATCCACTTGGTCATCCTGACTATGACCCCCGCACTTTATACATACCACCTCTAGCTTGGACCAAATTTTCGCCATTTGAAAAGCAGTATTGGGAGATCAAACAGAAATTCTGGGATACCGTTGTGTTCTTCAAGAAGGGGAAATTTTACGAGCTATACGAAAATGATGCCACTATAGGTCACCAACTTTTTGATCTCAAACTCACGGATAGAGTCAATATGCGTATGGTCGGAGTTCCCGAAATGAGTCTTGATCATTGGGCCAACCAATTTGTTGCAAAGGGGTTCAAAATTGCTCGTGTGGACCAGTCAGAGTCTGCATTAAGCAAAGAAATGAGAGAACGCGAGGATAAAGGCAATAAGATGGGCAAAGCACAGAAGGAAGACAAGGTCATAAAGCGAGAGCTAGCATGTGTTCTTACCACTGGAACCTTGGTGGAAGGGTCAATGATTCAGGGCGATATGTCTACATACTGCGTGGCAATCAAAGAAGCTATTATTGATGGCTTACCAGCTTTTGGTATATCGTTCGTTGATACAGCTACAGGACAGTTTTTCTTATCTCAATTCGTTGACGATGTGGATATGACAAGGTTCGAGACCTTTGTTGCCCAGACCAGACCCCAGGAATTGTTACTCGAGAAATCTGTTATGTCTACCAAAGCCCTCAGAATATTGAAGAACAATACCGGCCCAACTACTCTCTGGAATTACCTGAAGCCCGGAAAGGAGTTCTGGGAGGCTGATGTCACCGTTCGGGAACTTGACGCGGGTGGCTATTTCGTTTCGGAAGACAAAAATCATGCATCCGCCTGGCCGCAGGCATTGCAAGACTCTCGGGATAAAGAGTTGGTCATGTCTGCTTTTGGGGCTCTTTTACAGTACCTTGAAATGCTAAAAATTGGACGAGACCTCATCACCATAGGAAATTTCACTTGGTACGATCCAATCAAGAAAGCATCCAGCCTCGTACTGGACGGGCAGACCCTAATCAACCTTGAAGTATTCGCAAACACATACGATGGCAGCTCAGAAGGAACATTGTTTCAACTACTCAACCGCTGTGTTACGCCGTTTGGGAAGCGGTTGTTTAAACAATGGGTTTGCCATCCCCTGATGGATATCAAGAAAATCAATGCCCGGCTTGACGCTGTTGAGTCCCTAAATGCAGATAGCACAGTGCGTGAGCAATTCTCGTCACAGTTGACCAAAATGCCTGATCTTGAACGACTTATATCTCGAGTTCACGCTGGTACATGCAAAGCTCAAGATTTCGTACGTGTACTTGAGGGATTTGAACAAATCGAGTATACAATGGGTCTCCTGAAGGAAGCTGGGTCTGGTCATGGACTTATCGGCCAATTGATCTCTGCCATGCCGGATCTCAACGGTCTCTTGAAATTCTGGGAGACAGCATTTGACCGCGCTAAGGCTAGAGAATGTGATATTTTAGTCCCAGAGGAAAGCGTCGAAGAAGAGTTTGACGCATCCAAGAAGAACATTGAACAATTGGAGGATGAATTAGAGCAGGTACTGCAACGGACTAGAAAGGAGTTGAAATGTTCTACCATTGTTTTCAAGGATAATGGCAAAGAAATCTACCAACTCGAGGTTCCGATAAAGATCAAGAACATACCAAAATCCTGGGATCAAATGTCCGCCACGAAGCAGGTTAAGCGTTATTATTTCCCAGAATTAAGAGCATTGATTCGAAAACTTCAGGAAGCTCGCGAGACCCATGCTCAGGTTGTGAAGGGTGTTGCTGGCAGATTCTATGCTCGATTCGACAAAGATTACTCAAGCTGGCTTGCATCTATAAAGATAATTGCCCAGCTTGATTGTCTGATTGGATTAGCCAAAGCTTCCACTGCACTAGGACATCCAAGTTGTCGTCCTATATTTGTCGATGATGAGCGCAGTGTACTTGATTTCCAAGAACTCCGCCACCCCTGTATGATGCCCAATGTTGGAGACTTCATTCCTAATGATGTCAAACTTGGAGGGGATACATCAAACATTAACCTTCTGACTGGTGCAAACGCAGCAGGAAAGTCTACAGTCTTGAGAATGGTCAGTTTAGCCTCTACACCCTGTTTCCTCCCCCTAACTAACCTCTATTAGACTTGCACGGCTGTTATCATGGCGCAAATAGGTTGCTATGTCCCTTGCGAATATGCCCGCCTAACTCCGGTGGATCGCATTATGTCCAGGCTTGGGGCTAATGACAACATATTTGCTGCTCAATCTACCTTCTTTGTCGAGCTTTCCGAGACCAAGAAAATTCTCTCTGAAGCAACTTCCCGTTCCTTGGTCATATTGGACGAACTAGGCCGTGGAACTAGCTCTTATGACGGTGTTGCCGTGGCACAAGCAGTACTTCACCATGTTGCTACCCATATAGGCGCTCTAGGTTTCTTTGCTACTCATTATCACTCACTCGCAGCTGAATTTGAGGGACACCCTGAAATTGCTGCTCGCAGAATGCGGATTCATGTCGATGATGCTGAAAGACGTGTGACTTTCCTCTACAAACTAGAAGATGGGGTCGCGGAAGGCAGTTTTGGAATGCACTGTGCCTCAATGTGTGGCATTCCATCCAAGGTGGTTGAAGGTGCAGAAGTCGCTGCGAAGCAGTGGGAACACACCAGTCGGATGAAGGAGAGTCTAGAGAAACGAAAAGGCGGTGGACTGATTGGCCTGGGTTGGTGGAGTGATGTTTCCTGGATCTTAAAGGAGTCTGCACAGGCGACTGATGAGGCTGCTTGGTCAAAAACTGGTGACCGTGGAGTTGAGATACTCCTCAAAGCCATTGAAGCATTATAATCTTTACCACACGAATACCCTTGCAGCACTAAGAGTATCTACTTTCATTGATTATCCACTATATACTTGGCGTGGATAGCAACGCTACGCCATTATATATTCACATCCCCAAGATTCTATATAATAACTTTGATTCACTGGTTCCAAGGAGCAGGATCGTAACCATCCATGTTAGCCACATACTCTTCTCCAGCCTTTACCCAGCCTTTAATGCCACCTTCAAGAATAAGGCTCTGAATATCGCTTTCCCCTTGTTCCTGAAGATAGTCGGCAAAGCAGCCTGCAGCCCGGGGCCCTCGGCCATTGCATGAACCTGTTGCGTATATCAGCCAGCTATAATAGCCAAACGGAAGTAGTGTGTAGGTAGATGGGGTATCTCACCGCAGTAGAAAACGGCCTTTTTAATACCAGCCTGCTTGAGCAGTTTGTATAGGGTTGGGCGCGATGCGTAGAAACTTTGCGCCGGTAGGTTGATAGAGCCCCGTATTGTCCCTCCCTGGAGACAAAGGATGTGAGTATGAGTATGAGCATGAGAATGGAGTGTCTGTAGGGATATTGATATATAGCTAATAAAGCATGCCCAACTCTGCTCGATATCATGTTTGGTTATGGAAGCCCCGTCGAGCCGTCGAGCCTTACCTCGTGGTCGACCCTGCGTACGTCAACTAGCACATAATCCAGCGGTCCATCACTCCTTGATAGCCATCCAAGGACTTCAGAGCGGTTTACAGCCCCAGGAGTCGCCGTGGGGTTTGGAAAGGCGGCATGCCATGGTGCGTTTGTCGTTTGCTGGGTTGCCATGGCGAAGTAACTAGTTAACTAACCAACCTGGCTTCGGGACAGTAACTATATAGAGGAAATATCCAGCTCTTCTAGTAAAAGGAAGGGAGGCCTGAAATGGTTATGAAATGTTTACGACGGAGATGTTGTTGACTGGTGCCCGAGGGGCTCGGAAGTCTACTTTCAACTGCTTCTACGGCTGATAGTTAGTCTTGGCTGGTAATTAGTTAACTAGTTAACTTAACTCGTCAAATGGTGGGTAGTTAATTTGAGCCGGCGATAACTACGTATCACCCAAAGTTGTAGACAAATCTAGTTTGATAAGAAACCCCTTGTATTTCGCTTATTGGAGCCCAAAGGAGCTAGGAGCCCCGGTGTTCAGGTGGTGAAAGAGAGGGAATACACAAGAGGGACCAGCATGATATGGCTTCAGAGAATCATGGCAAGAACACGCTTGACGAAGTAATACATTCCAGCCAGACCGGTATACCCAGTCCTTGTCCAAGGCAGGCAGCCAATGTTGGTCAAATGAAAAGAGTACTTAAACCCAATACCATAGTGGCAATTCGTGAGAGATTATTGTTGCAAATCCTCAAGTAGTTCTGCGCAAGTTAACATGGAACTAGAGGGTCTCATCATCAACCTCAGATTTCAAGGGGCTTCCAGTCGCAGTAGTCCCATTGCCGGTGGAGAATGCTCCTACTGCCCAAAGAGTGTTTAGTGATACGTCTGAGTATGAATATATTGTTCCATCAATTATACCTTTGGCGAAATCTTCGTGAAGAGGCTCTTCCTTTACAAACCCTTCACGCTTGATGGGAGCCATTCTGTCTCTCATTAGAAGTGGGTCAATATACAGGAAATATCATGACGAATAAGGGGAACTCACGCCATGGGATCGGCCTTAACTCTCCCCCTGGCCTTTCCTTTTCCTCCGCTGGCCTTTGGAGCCTTGACGGGATTGGCCTGGGTTTCTTCATTGCCGTTTGACTCCTCATCAGTGGTAGCGGTAGCACCTTTCGCCTTTGCGGAGGATTTACGGGGTTTAGTGACCTTGTCACTAGCCTACTTGCGCCTTAGAAACGTCTCCCAGCACTTAATGCCTAAAGATGCATACCTTTTTTGGGCTACCGCTGGTAGAAGCAAGTGTACCATCTTCGGTCAAGGCAGACAGGATCTTACGTCTCGATTTGTTGAAGAGGACGGAAGCACTAGCGGCATTCTTCAAGCCAGCCTTTTCGGCCAATTTGTCGTAGTCAACCTAGTGACGCGTAAGGATACGATGTTAGCTATGTGTTTAGATCTTACGCAGATCGAATGTCATCGGTGAAAATTGACGCGGTCATATAATATGGTCCATCAACCGAGACCCGGACCGCGCTTCTCCAAGGGCAATTTACCTTGATATTGTTTAGGCCATCGGTAGAGCAGAGAAGGCCTAGCATGAAGGTGCGCTGTTCACCAGCAGTCAAGGTGTCCATGATGGTTGGAACGATAGATAAGTAAACTCTAGACACTAGACCCCAAGATTGTGGAACTAGATCAGAAAATATGTCTAGAGTCAGAGGGTTATGTGTGAGTTGTTAGATTCAGAAGCACAGTGGAATGTTGTTTTCACAGGAAAACGCGTTTGTAAATAAATAATGAAAAAGGAGAAAAATTACAGGCAAGAAAGCACTTTCTCGGCAGAGAATCTCACTTCAATGCGCAGTATGCAGTTGAACAGAAGGTAGTTTGAGAGTAGATAGTATTTTTATATGAACCAAGGGTGGAATGAAAGAGAAGAGCACTTACAGTTCCTTGCCTTCCAATAAATAGGTATTAGTTATAAAGGAGATGACGCAGAAGTTGCAATTTATTATCTTGTAGGAATTCAAGATATTAGCGTTGGATGAGAAGAGACTGAAGAATAGCTGAAGAAACAGTGAGGGTGTTTATGACAAGAAGGCAGTAAAAAGAAAAGAGAGGAAGGTAGGAAGAAAAAAAAAAGCCCCTTTTATATTGTGGAAGTTGCCTACCAGAAACCCTCGAAACCCTTGAAGCTTAGATTGAGAACAAAGGAAGAAACACTGTATTAATCTAGCTGGATATCGATTATGAGCAAACTACTGCCGGTGATCAAGCTTGACTTCAGCAAGGGCAAAATGGTAGGATGCCTGCTCTAGACAGAAGCACAACGAGGGGAGGGTATCATGCATTATGGCCGGGTATTCAGAACGCATTCGAGGTCGAAAGGATGGTACTATCAGTAACCTTATCGTTCGTTGAAATAAAATCCGGGAAATGTTCCTGGAAATAACTTTATAGTGCCCGGTTGCTCTTAATTAGAGTAAAGACCTGCTCCCATATCTCGGGGAGAAATCTCGGGGTCGACCTTGCTGGCCGACTCTTCTCAGGTGCGAAGAATAGCACTTGATCTCTTCCCTTCCACCACGGCCTAGGCTGTGGATTAATGTTCATAAAGCTCACAGGGCGAACCATTGACGTGCGAGGGACCAAATCTGATATTGTGACGAGTGTTCGCTTTGGGTAGAAATTAAACTTCATAGTTTCAACATTCAATGTTGCATTACGTGGGATTCTATTAAGATATGCTCGTAGGTGTTCTCTTGACTTCTGGGTAAAAACCGGCAGGGAAAGGTACACTTGGTTCACGAACGGAGCGGCTGTGAAGGAGACGAAGAGCATCGGTATTGCCCCGCCAATGACAACTGTTTAAGATAACTATTAACAATGGTATTATTGCTTTTGGAAAGGCGGTAACTCACTTGCAGGAGCTATATACCATGGGAATTCAGCCGCATAGAAAGCAGGAGCCACCACGGTGCAGGAAACGACGAATATTAGGATAGTTGTGACTCGCATCAAGCCGATAAAAGCAATCTTCCCGGTACCGGCATGATATATCACTACCTGTTTCGGCTTTAGGCGGGCCGCTGTATAGGACCTCAGCTTATATAGCTTGGAGCAGATTGAATGTAAGTTGCATACTAACCTCTGTTTTGAGCCGGTTGTGTTTTGGCTTGAGGATATCGAAGCGGCGCACGCAATGGGCCATTCTGGGCACTGACTGTTGACCTTTTTAACGAGGCTGGCGAACTAGAGAGAGCATCTGTAGCTTTCTGGCGTATCGGTACTCTGATGGTGATATCTCGGTGAATCCAGGAGCCTAACCTGAAGCTCAACCTATGACGAGACCAAAGACAAAACATAACTCAAACAAAATATAGTACAAGCTGAAGATAAGAATTTCCCTCTAGGCATAGTAGAATACTCAAGAATAGAAGCATCAATGGCAGTAGAGACGGGGAACAGTAACACGTTTCTCGTCTCTCATTTTCTCTTTGCGCGCGGAAGCGTCCAAAAAAAAAAAAAAAAAACTCACGTGATGGCAAAGTTTCGGGATAAGCGCCGAGCCGCGAAGTCTTGGCAGGTCCTTAATTCCTCCCAGGATTAATTTCAATGGTTACCATCCATGTTGGGTTTTGTTTATTAGGTGCTCGGAAGGGCATCAAAGGAACGAAACGGTAGGACAGCACTCAGTCCCCACGATACGGGATTGCGGAGATTTGTTTCAGTCGGCCTGCCCTCATGTATATCTATATCTAGGTAGGCATTGAATATCCCATTCGACGCCATCTGGCATATTGGGCTGATTTCGTTTAACAGGTTACCATGACATGATCTATCACGAAGCTACGATTTCTTGTTGCACGGCTTACGATGACCATGGCAGTGTCAGAGCGCCCAGCTCTTGCCCTTTTAATGATGCTATTATATCTCACGTTTCTCAATCTGCTCTTCTCACCTGTTAATTGCTATACGCCCGTATCCGATGCTACTCTAAAGTCATTGCCTCGTTCAGGAAGCGACTTCGATATACACAATGGCGCAATCCTCGCTCCAATATTGCGGCCTAGGGTGCCTGGAACCCCAGGATCGATTGCTGTACTTGAACATTTCGTGAATTTCTTCAAAAAGAACCTACCAGATTGGAGGCTCGAGTTCCAGAACTCCACTTCTAGAACCCCAGTAACTGGTGATAAGCAGGTTCCGTTCGTCAATTTGATAGCTATTCAGGATCCCCCGTTCGCTAAAGTTGGCGATGTCAGTAGGCTGACTCTGGCTGCTCATTATGACAGCAAATTCACTCCGGAGGGGTTCATCGGGGCGATAGACAGCGCTGCACCGTGTGCGATGCTATTACATGCCGTAAGAAGCATTGATGCGGCATTGACAAAAAAGTGGAAGACAATGCAATTGAATCCAACTGATAATCTTGACATCGATGCGCATCAGGGTATTCAAATTTTCCTCTTAGACGGTGAAGAGGCATTTGGCGAGTGGACTGCTACAGATTCCCTTTATGGGGCTCGATCTTTAGCAGAACACATGGAACATGACTATTATCCTGCTCTCTCCACGTTTAAGACATCATTATCAGCCATAAGGCTGTTTGTCCTCCTCGACCTATTAGGGAGCAAAGATCCCGTCATGCCATCGTTCTTTGCAACCACCCACTGGGCGTATAAGCATCTAGCTCAACTCGAACAACGACTTCGTAAACTTGGGCTATTCAAATCAGACCCAGACCCCAAGAAGGGTGCTCCGAAGGCATGGTTTACAGAGGGAAACAGACCATCAGATAGGAAATTCTTGTCCTTTATCTCGGATGACCATATACCATTCATGCAGCGGGGAGTCGAGATCCTCCACCTGATACCTTGGCCATTCCCAAGAGGTATATGGCACACAATGGCGGACAACGCAGACAATCTTGACCCTCCTACTGTTGAAGACTGGAGCACACTTATCACTGCATTTGCTGCCGAGTGGATGGATCTGGAGGGATTTTTCGACACGAAAACATCAAAGCAAGCTAGACTAGACGTGGAAGACAAGTCGGAGCTGTAAGCCATTTTATGTTACATTTAGAAGTTGGTTAATATTGACATGGCGATCTTCTTTACTCTGGATACCTCTGTCTCTGCCTTCAAGTGTCTCCCTGCCAAAAGCCGACATGCATATTTTTAAGGATTAACACCGTGGACTAATAATTCTTTCCTAGCATTTAGGGGACCGTGACGGTATATTTTCATTTATCAGGCAGTTTTCCCCTTTGTTTTATATCCTTCAAAGAGAGCTTCAACCTCCAGCTTGATATCTACGGCATTTATGGCGCTCAACTCATCCGGGAAATATTTTCGGGAAGGCACTTTTTTTATTTTCTCAAGAAGCAACCCAGCCTCGGGCACTGAACCGATTAATCACAATCATTATAAATAATATTCATCTAATTGGTCCAGATAATGACAGATGCTGCAAGTTGCCGATAAAAGTCGTTGTGTTGTTATAACTCTATTACATGGTTGCTATCTAGTCAGTCAGGGGATCTTGGAGACGGCCTTAAAAGGCCAATCATCGGACACTATGTTCTAGAATATGTACAACTGGGAACCGCTTTCTTAGCGACAAAGGAAGAATCGCTTCAAATTCCAAGGAGGCTACCCAGCCAGAAGCCAGCGAGCCATGGTGCTCCCCAAAGCGGTGAGAGAGCCGATCTCAACAATCCGGGGCCAGGACAAACACCACTTAGTCCCCATCCAATACCAAACGCAACGCAACCAACCATAAACCTCCAATCAATATCTGCTACTGTAGCAGTTGGTAGGCTAAATCGGTCAGCCAGAAGTGGTGGTTTCAAACCATCTTCGTTGCCGCACTCCGTTTTCATATATAAATAAGATAAAAGACTGGGTCCGACACCGAATACCATGACAAGCGCAAGAGATGGATCAAACTTGGAAGAATCAAACCAGTTGAAGAAACCAAGGACCTTTTCTGGATTTGCCATGCCAGTTATAAGCAAGCCTAGACCGAATTGGAGCCCTGCAATGCAACTGTAGACCACGTTTGAATTGGTGTAACGGGGCAAGAGAGCTGGAACTAGGAACGAATTGACTACCTGGGAAATGGCAACGGTAGAGAACATGAATGCAACTTCATCTGTGGATGGGTAGACCGGCAAGTAAGCTGGGTGTCCGTCTGGTGAGGGCGAGACGGTCGCTCCAATTCCAAGATTTGCAGTGACCAGTGCGGTGATAAAGAAGATTCCAGTTGCAATGATAGACCGTGGTGATATTCGAGATATTCCGCAGAGCATATGTCCGGATGTGCATCCGTTGCCATTCTATATACGCAGTTAGCTATGCTGCCCAGATCTTGTTGGTCTATCAGCCGGACAGGACGCTATCAAGCTAGCTGGCTACCTACCTTCGTTCCCCAGCCAACGAGGAAGCCAATCCCAGCGAGTGCAAGTGCAGCTCCCCATGTTGCTGGCGGGGTAGCATATGGAGGTAATAGTGAAGGTGCCAGCAGATAGACCGGGACAATGCTCGATACCATTCCAAGTATCACAGGGACATTTTGTGTGTTCGGGTTTCCCACGCAGCCTGACAGGAGAGACGAAATACCGAACACTCGGCCATTGTTTTGCAGCAGCCCGTATGAGCCCTGGTATAAAAGCAGCGCCCCCAGGGACGTATTGATAGGCGTGAATGGCATCTCGATGTTCAGGATAACTAAATGTTGACAGAGCTGTGATCCTTTGGCGCGATGCCCCAGCCTCTTAAGCTGCCAGGCGCAGAACCGGCGTAGAACGAGGTATAAGAACCCGCCGCCATGCCCGCCATCATGCAGGCTGACGGCGGGGAAGAGAGATTTCGTCCATTAATATCCATGGTCAATATGCCGGAAGCCTGGCAAGGCCCGTCTGCCTGCCAGCAGACAAAGCATCGGCGAGCGCTCCACTCAAGGCTCGGGATTCGCGGCTTGGGCCCCTAGCGCTGATGGCGACTGGCGGTCCATCTATAAGTGCGGCTGCATATAAACTAGTTACCCCGGGGGCTCTGTAGAGAAAGACGGAGAGCACACGACTAGCTAGCTGCCCATGCTCCGTAGTTGAGTTGTAGCGGTGCTGTCGGAAGGAAATGGGAGAGTGGCCAGCAGCATAAGGAAAAGTTGCTGGCCAAACCAAACACCAAACGGCACTTACTCAGTAGTTAGTTGGACACAGCCTGTTACCAACAGCGCCCTACTACCATGATGGAAGAAGGATCGCACGAATCGAGGACGATTGAAAATCCCTTCGTAAAGCCCGAGAATCAGAGATGGAGTGTCTCCTTGCACCGATCCCTCGTTCGAAGCGTTTCACCTCCGCCGGCCAGGGCCAGGAAACGCCGTCGTGAAGGCCAACCCCCCCGTAGGGTCGCCGACGGACATGATACGAAGCCCGAAGATCAGCCACAGGGCGAGCTGAAGGTCGATATCGCGGCTATCGAGGCTGGAAAAGAGGATGTTGAAGATCACCTCGAGATATTCTCCGCGCGCCTCCGGGCTTCAACGCGGCCTGAGCTGCCGCAGGTCCCTCGGCTGGCTCATTCAGCGTGGAGGGACCTCTATCAGAGGAACCAGCATGAAGACGGCAGGCACTTCGTCGTCCATCAGCATGATCATCCCATTGCTGGGCCTCACTATGATCTCAGGCTGCAGTTTTCACGGACCAGTTCGTTGAGCTTTGCCATCATGTATGGCCTGCCAGGGAATCCAAACAGCAAGCGACTGAGTAGAAATGCTACCGAGACAAGAGTGCACAACGTATGGGTACGTCGACATGCCATAGTACGGCGTTTAATTCGGAGAGACGTTTTATTGACGGATGGATGTAGAATCACTTGATTGAATCAGCGTCTGCTGCATCGGGCAGCATGATAATCTGGGATACTGGCGAGTACTCCGTGCTTCCATATTACGGCAGTGATGCTCTACAAACAGACAAATCCGATGCAAGCTTTTCTACAGAGGAGCAGCCTACAGAAAGTGAAAAGCTCCGAAGAGCATTCCGTCAGGTAAATGGCTAAATCATTTTCATGACTAGAAAGTAACCACTGCATCGCACCTCTAACGACTTCATCGCAGCGGAAAATTCGGCTAAGACTACACGGCACGCGACTGCCACCTAACTATACGGTAACTCTTCGACTTACACGGGACAATGATACATCAGGACAGCCGAAAACCCAGTCAAAAAGAAGAAGAAGAAGAGCAGGTAGACAAGTGGATATCAGGAAGAGACCCGACCTGACTTCTTCAGACAGCGAAGAGCACGAGGAGAGGCCATCTTCAGATCAACCTTCATCAAATATCTCACCCTCGCATTCTGACCAGGAAGACGAAACCATACGCCAGACAAACGCGTATAGAGGGGCGACGAATTCAATCTCTTCCATCCACCAGCGGACTTGGTACTTGACCTTGGACCGTGTCAATTCGGGATTTGATAGGCGTGTGGACAGCACCCAAGCATTGCACCGGACCAAAAAAGAAGAAACGAGCCCCGGAAACGGAGCCAGTTCCCTGGGATTCGAGCCGTTCTTCGTCCGGGGACCAGACTTTGAGCGAAGTGTACTCACCGGAAGACTGGGCAGCGACGTTCTTAATGATGAGGCTGTTGTTGGCTTTCGCGGGAGGAAAGGATGGCGCCCCATTCTCGAATAATCTAACTAACGAATTCCATCAATCACAGCATTACTCCAAACCAACTCTCTTGACAGGAACCGAAGTTGTTCGTTGGAGTTCTTCTTTTTAGATTTTTTCCGGCATCCAAGCTCCGTCTTTTGGCCAAAAGCTTAGGAGCCAACATGCGCTGCCCAATCAGCCCTCCGCAATAAGTTATATAAACAGCCCAAAGTTGACGTCCCTCTTAAGCACGTCGGTCTCGGTCAAAAAGCCGGGGTGTTTTCTTACAATCAAAGAACGAGTTCTATTAATGTTTTTCCCCATTGCCAGGTGAATACAAGTGACCGCTATTTGGGCTTGGGTGGAGGAGATGAAGGGGAAGTACGAAGTACGAGTTGGATGGAGTCAAGTATCTGAGAGACGGAACAGCCTTCTTGCCAAAAGAACAGGGTACATGTGCTTTCTGGCCTGCCATGTAACCAGAGGGCTTCTTACCTGGCCTGCGTTGCTTGATGCAACCTCCTTCATGAGGTTGGTGTTGCTGTGACAGGAATAGTTAAGCTCCTCCTGCCCCCATATGCGGGACCCTAAAGTTCGCCTTACCAACACCTCGCAGAGTTGGATGGTACTAGCGCTATGATGGACATTATCCTTGCTACACATACACAGTTTATACGTCTTCATTCGCTTGCTTTCGGAGGGCAGGATAATCTGGGCCTTATTTGACGCGAGAGTGGAGAGCTTCATCTCGTGAAATGCTCCCCGAGATAACGAGAATGAAAGCACTGCGACCGGGTATTGCGACTATGTCGGTACTTAAATAGCAGACAGATCCTCTCAGGAATAAGATATTGCCTCTGCCAGCCTAATCTCGCCTGGTTAGTGAAGATGTTCTATACACTCTCTCTTTTGGCGCTTTGCGCTACCACGGCTACTGCATCTTATGGAAGCAATTTGAACTACCGCAGTCCTTCGCTTCATCATCCCTCCCTGGGTATTTCTGTACCCAAGGTGCTGAAGAGAACCGACCCGGCTATTGAGTTCGCACCCGAAAAATTGAACTTCACTCACGGTGTAGCGTCTGGAGACCCTTATGCCACCTCCGTCATCCTATGGACGAGATGTTCTCCGCAATTTGACGATGTCAACGATAACAGCACCGTGTCTGGTGACGTGCCACTTTACAACCCTGTTCCAGTTCACAAAGACACAGATGAACATAAACCCATCTCCAAGGCTCCTATTTGCCTGGAATTCAAGGTTGCCACAGATGAGAAGTTCAAGAAGGTCATCGAGAAGGGAACTGTCTATACCAGTTCCGATGTCGACTATACTGTCAAGGTAAGCCTGGTCTATATTTTTACGTACATAGTGTTCATCTATGAAGTCCCAGGTAAGATATTGACACATACAACAGGTTGAAGCCACGAAACTAAAGCCGTTTACCGACTACTACTACCAATTCAACGTCTGTGACTCTGATAAGAAGAGCCCAATTGGACGCACCAAGACTGCGCCGGCTGAGGATGACCTGGTGGAGGATATCTCCCTTGCCGTCTACTCATGTAGCAACTACCGTAAGTTTGACAATCATTACTGTAAAGTTTTCAAATATTTAACTATTTCAATAGCCTTTGGCTTCTTCAACGCCTACGGAAACCCAGTGCGAAAGGATTCCGTTGACTACGTGCTTCACCTTGGGTATGCTTCATTGATTACCTTGTTTGCTAGATCAACCCACTAACTCAATTGATTTTGCCGGTTCTAAGTGATTACATCTATGAATACCAGGATGGTCACTAGTAAGTTTCGATTACCAATAAATGTTCCTCCATGCGCATGATAGCTTACAGTCGACAACAGTGGCTCTGGAAAAGACATTGGGCGAGTTCCATTACCTGATCGTGATATCTTCACTCTCTATGATTACCGCAAGCGTCATGCCACCTACAGAACCGATCTTGACTTGCTTGCCAGTCACCAGCGCTTCCCTTGGATTCCAGTTTGGGATGACCATGGTACGATTTAAGTATATAACAAATCTGCTGCCAGAATGATTCATTAACAATACCTGCTAGAGGTCGCCGATAACACCTACCGTGATGGTTCATCTAAGCTTAACAACACGGAGGAATCCTTTGTTGCAGACGGTGGAATCAGTACTGACCAGAGAAAGATGAACGCTGTCCGCGCTTATTTTGAATGGATGCCTATCAGGTCTGTTATATTCACTTGTGTTTTGATGTCATTCCACTAACATTCTGGCAACCAGACAAGTAGAAATGGACGACAACCTCCGTATTTGGCGCAACTTCCAGCTCGGCTCCCTTGTTGATGTTATCATGCTTGACACCCGTGTGTATGATCGATCTATTACCGACCTAACTTGGAATAAGGGCTACGTTAGCCAACTTCGCGGTGATGCTAGCCGCAGTTTGATGGGCTCTCGTCAGGAAAATTGGTTCTACCGAAACCTCATCGAGTCTGCCGAGCGAGGTGCTAAATGGCGTGTCATCGGCAGCCAGGTCGGTACGTTACACGCCAGCTAATCAACATACACTCGGTGTAATCTAACAACTAATGGTGTTTCGATGCAGTATTCTCCCACTTCTCCCACATTAACGAGTCTGCTGCCTTTGGTGCTGCCCGTAACCTCAACGATGATGCCTGGAGCGGTTATCAAGCAAATAGGAACCGCACGTTCAAGACCCTTTACGATCACAAAATTCCAAACAATATCATGATTGCAGGCGACAGCCATGCCAACTGGGTGAGTGATCTTGTCTGGCTTGATGAAGTTCCATATGATCCAAAGACCGGCGAGGGTGCCATTGGTGTCGAGTTTGCAGGGTCTGCCATCTCTTCCCCATCCCCTGCTGGCCACAAAATAAACCTTGAGAACTCGATTGAGAAGTCCAAGCTACTCGCAACCACCAACAAGGTCCTGCAGTGGTCTGAACTGTACTACCGTGGCTACTTCGAGCTGCACTTTAATCAGAAGGAAGTCCAGGCTCGGTTCTTTGGAACCCCCCATATCCGTAACCGAAACCCAGATGAGATCCCTCTGGCCAACTTCACTGTCAAGGCGGGAGCCAACCGCCTTGACCGCGGCAAGGCAGGTGTTCCTGGCGGTGGCGTGGTAGAGAACGGATGGCTCAAGGGTGGAAGAGTTGTTCAGACCAACCTGACCAACAACACTGAGAGCGGGATGTGGCACATCAACAAGTAGATATAGTTAGTTATTCATTACACAGCGTACATAAAAAAAAATAAACAAAGCATAATGTACATATCCTTGGCCTTGATTGCTTTTTTTCGTGTCCAGAGGTTAGTTACCATAACAATATACCACTGTCAACATGCATCAATGCTATCCCTGGCCCCAGGCAAACAGAAAGAATCAGAATGAATGTATTACTGCTAACTCTGTCACTATAGAGACGGTGGTTAGGAAATACCTAGCTACTCCTTAGAAAACGGCCCAATCATTGTATGGAAACTAGATTCAACCTCGGAAGATCCTCCGCCTCATCGAGTCGGTCGATAGAAGATCCGTGATAATTGCTTTTTGATAGCGAGAAACAAGACTTACAAACGTTGCGGCCGTCAAGGAAGAACCACATCTTATAAGCAATGTACTAACCGGCCAACTAGACGAGCCACGGGCGGGACCTTGGGCCTGTTCCCCAGTTCTCAAATGACGTTGGTCCGTCTCGCTTGCATCTCGAGTCCGTCACAGCACATCGACATGGATCACACCAGACAGAGATGGAAGAGATGGAGATGGATAACCTGATAGCTGGTTTTGGAGTTGTGAGCTAGCATGCAGCAATCTGTGATGCCACATTCAGGGCCGCAGCCAACCAAGATTCTCAGACTCGCGGCAGATCTCAGGATGCTTTAGCTGCATGGCCGTTCTATCGAGTGTGCTGGTCTGATAGGGAATCCCTCCCTCCGGCTTCTGGGCCCAGTGGAGTTGTGCTGGGCTTATACAAATATGCGGCGGGCTTGCCTCTATCTTTTGGTTCTTCCGCTCTGCATCTCTACTTCCATCCCTCTCTCCCTCCCTTTTCTTCCATTGCGGGAGTTACAACTTCCATATCCTTTTTTTTTATTATCATAGTCTCACTCCATATTCCCAGGAAGAAGCGGTGTCTGGCATATTTGATGAGGATGGGAGGGCTTTATTAGGCAGCTACATAACTCGAGCCGAAGGAGCCCACTATTTGGCCTTGAAAGACTTACCTGTACAGAGTATCTCTGGCTGTGACTGAGGGAATATGGCAGACTACTCTGTACGCAGAATACATAATTTGTCGATTGTAGTTGGGATTGCTGGATCTTGCCTCACTGCCGTGGCATCAATTCCAGCCATCCGCGCGGT
The DNA here is from genome assembly GCF_000151425.1 of Trichophyton rubrum CBS 118892. Taxonomy (NCBI): domain Eukaryota; kingdom Fungi; phylum Ascomycota; class Eurotiomycetes; order Onygenales; family Arthrodermataceae; genus Trichophyton; species Trichophyton rubrum. The sequence continues at coordinate 1,003,733 of NW_003456421.1, read as the reverse complement.
CATTGCTCGATACCAGCTGAAAAAGGAGAATGACCTCTATCAATCTCTATGTCAGCTGTACCAAGATGAGGACGGACATGCTACCGAATTATTCTCAGTGGTCAACTATGGTCCATCAAATCGATGGAGGGATGGCAATACCTCTCCTCTGCTCATGGTATCGTCCTTGATAGTAGCCGGGCTTTCCAGCTGCTATGCCTCAGTCTCGTTGCCTCGTCGCCCTGAGCTGTATTTGGAGGGGAAGCCTGTGGATTATCAGTTTACCGATACCTTCTTTGGCCGCATTTCCTTCTCCTGGGCGGGACCTTTACTTAAATCCGCTATCAAGAATCAGACTTCGGAAATAGATAACCTCCCAGCGCTCGACTATGCGACCCGATTTACGAACTTGCGAGACGTTTTTGACAAGGCAAAGAAGCCTGGTGAGAAATTCCTGGAGAACGCTTGTACGAGTATATGCTTCTCTTTAATTAGTCAGGCCCTCCTAGTTGTCTGCATGTCGATTTTTAACTTTGCGCCTCAGTATTGCCTGTTGAAAATACTGCGTTCTCTTGAGAACCGCAGCTCTCACATTCGTGGTATCCCCTAGACGCTTGGGTTTGGGTATTTGCTCTCGGAGGCTCTATCCTTCTTTCTTCAACTGTCGAATCCTGGCTGTACTGGGTTGCGCAATACCAGCTGGGTATTCCAGTATATGAGCAGCTCTCCGGGGTCGTCTTTGCGAAGGTAATAAGGCGGAAGGATGTCAAGGGCCGACAGCAGGCCAATGGACAACCTGAGCAAGGAGACAAACAGGACCATCCCCAGGGGCCATTTGAGTAAGATAGCGAATATGACAGGAAGACCAGACAAGCCACTATCAACCATATCGCCGTGGACGCCACCCGAATTGCCGATTTGCAGCCTACAACTGTATCATTATTCCCATCATTGTCAAACTGACTTTTAAAATCATATTTATTAGTGGCTTGATGGGCTGGAGAGCTCTTGGTGCTGGACTACTTGTATCAGTGGTCATAACTCCTATAAATATCTACACGGCCAAGAGATATAACTCGTCACAAAATACCCTGATGGACCACCGTGACCGTAAAATGGGAGTGGTTGCAGAAGCCCTCCAGGGTATCCGTCAGGTCAAATTTTCTACCTTAGAGAGCCAATGGGAGCAGAAAATATTTGCTGTGAGGGAAGCTGAGCTAAGTGCACAATGGCCAACATTTACTGTGAATTCTTTCTGGTCACTATCTGGATAATTGGTCCTGTTATGCTCTCGGCCGTATCCTTAGGAGTTTATACCATTTTATACGGCTCATTGTCTCCTTCTATTGCGTTTACCACTATTTCGGTGTTCACAGCCATGGAGTTTTTCCCTTGCGGTTTTGCCAGAATTGATTGCAGACTTTGTAGAAGGCTTTGTTAGCACGGAACGTATAGGAAAATATTCCGAGTCATCAGAAAGGGCTCAAAAAATGCTTCCAACTGGACATATCTCGTTTGAAAAGTCCACCGTGACGTGGCCTACGGAGAACCTTGATTACAAAGCCGAACAGTTCATGCTTCGGGATATGAACATCAACTTCCCGTCAAAGGGGCTAAGTGTGATATCAGGGAAGACTGGCTCTGGAAAGAGTTTACTTCTTGCTGCTATCGTGGGCGAAGCTGACGTGCTCCAGAGTGTTATTCGAGCCCCTGTTCCACCTCCACTAGAGGACAAATTTGACAGTAAGGCCACGAAGGCTAACTAGATAATTGACTCTGCTACTGCATTCGTTGCACAGGTTCCATGGATTGAGAATGCAACCATTAAGGAGAATATATTGTTCGGGCTCCCTCTTGACAATGAAAGTTATGAGAGTCTTATTTGCCTGTGCATTGGAGAAGGACTTTGAAATGCTTCCAGATGACGAACTTACAGATATTGGAGCAAGTGGTATCAATCTCAGCGGTGGCCAAAAATGGAGAATATCATTTGCACGAGCGTTATATTCTCGTGCGAGAATACTTATTATGGACGATATATTTAGCGCCCTTGATGCACACACAGGACGACATCTGCATATTCATGCCTTAACAGGCGAATTATCCGAAGAACGCGACAAGAATTCTTGTTACCCATCACGTCGGACTTTGTTTGCCGCAGGCTAATTACGCAGTCCACCTCGAAAATGATGCTATCAAATACGCCGGAACGCTCGTCGAGCTTCGTCGTACAGGAACCTTGAGTGAGATCCTTGTAGAAGAAGATACTAAGGAGGAGGCAAAGAAATCCTCTCCGTCTCCGGCTTTTCATAAACAATCTGCTGAAGGCGATTCTGCCAATGCTCAAACAGGTGTGCAGGGACAAACAAAAGAGCCACCAAGGAAATTCCAGCAGGAGGAAGGTCGTGAGATTGGCGTCGTGAAATTGATCAATTACGTGAAATATCTGCAGAACGGAGGAGAGCTACCACTTTGAACTGTCGTGATGTTTCTGTTCACCCTTTTTGCAACACTAGGAGTACTCCGCGTAAGTTGTCCTTCCAAGCGATAACTTTTTGCTGCCATAACACTTACAATCATAGTCATGGTGGGTTAGTATTTGGACCAGGTCCGTGGAAGAGATAGCAGAACAAAGACTAGATATCATGTTCCATGTCACCAAGCATATTGACTCCAAAAGAGTCGCCCCCCGATAAGTTATGGTTCTACCTTGGTATATGTAGCACTGTCAGTGCTATCATGTGTGGTCGGGTCTCTGCGATACGCAGTTTTCCTATGCTCATGCATCCAGGCATCACGGAGCATATTCAGGAAGCTTACATATACCATCCTTCGGACTCATCTACGATGGCTCGATACTGTTCCGCTTGGTAGAATCCTCAACAGGTTCACTTCCGACTTCAATCAGAATGATTCCAAGTTTCCCTTTGATCTTCCGGCATGGTACAAATTGTTCTACAAATCCTTGGAGTTATAGCCGCAGGTGTACTCGTCTCACCCTTTCTAATCATCTTCGCCATGATCTTACTTTTTCTACGTTTCCATTATTCCAACTTATTCCTTCAAGGAGCTCGCGAGATCAAGCGCCTCGAGAGTAATGCAAAAAGTCCAATATTCGAGCAATTCGGTTCTGCCCTTATAGGATTAGGGACAATTCGCGTATTCAGCAAAGGAGAAGCTTACATCGAACGCATGTATGCTAAGATTGACCGCCATGCCCAGGCTTACTGGAACCTATGGCTGTTTAACCGCTGGCTTGGTTTTCGCATGAGTGTCATTGGAGCGGCGTTTGCTGGTGCTACTGCAGCTTTTATTGTAATTCTTAGTTCAATTGACGCATCCCTCGCTGGGTTTGCTCTCAGCTTTTCTCTTCAATATACATCCACAGTTACCTGGATGTTGAGAAAATATGCCAATGTTTAGTTGGAGATGAACTTAGTGGAGAGAGTCTTTGAATATTCTGATCTCGAGATCGAGAATCAGGACGGCCTAGATTCTCCAGCAGCATGGCCAACGGATGGGCGATTGGAAGTCTCAGACCTTGTTGTTGCATATGCTCCGGAGCTCCCTCCTGTTTTGAACGGACTGTCCTTCACAGTTGAAAAAAACCAACGAGTCGGGATAGTCGGTCGGACCGGCGCATGCAAGTCCTCCCTGACATTAGCCCTCTTCCGTTCCCTAAAAGCTCGAGAAGGTCTATTCATATAGATGGAGTTGATGTGTCCAAGGTTAAACTTGCACATCTGCGGAGCCGTCTTGCCATCATTCCACAGGACCCGGTTCTATTCTCCGGAACTATTCGCTCAAAACTCAATCCATTCGACGAGTATTCTGATTCCGAACTTCAAAGTGCTTTGGAACGTGTTCATATGATCCCTCCAGCCGATCAAATGTCGTCAATCTCATCCATTGGGGCTCCAGAAACACCCGCCGAATCCGATGTAAGCACACCCACTGCCGTTGAATCCAGCGCTTCCAGTACCTTAGCTAGAAGGGCCGGTCTGGCCTAGTCTAACAGTGATATTCCCCTAAAAACGATGTTTTGGACTTTCAAGATGCAAGACTGGTTGTCTAAAACTTGTTGGCAGCCCATTTAGTGGACTAGTCCTCGTCTTTCAAATCTTACATCACTTTACGTTCTTTTCTTATGGCAAATAGCTTGAGGCGGGAGGCCATGTTTCCTATATCAGAATATACTTGGACTTTTATACAGATGAAGGTCTACATTTCCCTTGTTCAATGCATCCATATATAGGTATATTCCACCGTTCTATCGATAGAAACTAGGCGTCTATCTATTTGGCCTGCATAGCGGCATATTCATCCAATAGCTTCTTCGACTGCTCCTCAACCGTGTTCATTGCCAACCTCCACATCCGTGGTCCGACACTGATTCTTGCAACCCCAATATCGGCCAATTCCTGGACCGTCAGTCCTCCAGGGAGAAGGCTAACATTTAGCATTCCACCAAACTCTTTCGCGAGTCTCTCAACGTCTGCACGGGACAGGCCACCCCAGACAAAAACAGTGGTGGCACCAGCCTCAAGGAAAGCCTTGCCTCTCACAATGGCATCTTCCAGATCCTTGTGCAGCAGAACAGCGTCGGTGCGAGCATTGAGGACAAAATCCGGAACCCCCGCCTTGACAGCAGCAGCCATGACACGGCGGACACGGTCAACGGCAACATCAAGGGGAAAGAGCTTGCCGGTCTCATTGTCCTTATCTTCCAAGTTGCACCCTGAAGCACCTGCAGCAATGATTGATTCAATGGACTCCTCTAGGCGGGAGCCATATCCGTCTTGCATGTCCACGGAAAGGGGCTTGTTGAACTCATCTGCGACAGAGGCGATTCGACGGGCCGATGCGAGGTTGGTCTCAAGGTCAAGGTCGTCATCGCTTACTCCATGGACAGCAGCTACCGCGTAGCTTGCAGTTGCTAGAGCGGTAGAAGAAGAGTTGGCTGCCACTATGCGAGCAGAAGAAGCATCGTAAACATTGGCGAACACGAGGGGCTTCCCTGGAATATGCAGATTTCGCAGCTGGAGAGCTTTGTCGTTTGCAGAAGACATTTTCGACGGTAAGCGGCAGGTGTATGTATATATATATCGAGACACACAAACAGGCTTTAACAGGTAATTCCTTTCTGTAGTTGTGGATATTGATGTTTGTAGACGAGGTTGCCTCGGGGGGGGGGGGCGGCGGGGGGCAGTGAGATGCTGATTTATATAGCCATATCTTAACTCCGTTCGACATGTATGAAGCGGGGCAACTGACTGTCCGCCATACGGTGATAGTGAGGCATGTACTCCGCAGGCCCTTGTATTTGTAAGTGGTTACGAGAGCTCAAGAAGAATTTCCATCGGCGGATCGATCTTATGTCGTATTCTGGCGGGTTCGCGCCGCATCTCGTTAAGGCGAGCCGTTTGGCATCCGAGATGCCCGGCCCGAGTAGGCAATTCCTTCCGAGAGAGCCTATTAATCCTTCATGCAAGCTGTTGATGCTATGAGGTTGTTGATATCATCGGCCTTGCATATCCAAGATAGCCTATGCAGGCGGTGTTGGGACAAGTTGGGGATACAGCTGTGGCACTGTGTTAGTTAACTTGTGGGGATGCTTTAAGCCCACCTCAACTAGCTGGGCAGCTAGCTAACCTTATAGACGAAGGAGCAAACAGGCCGGTTACCAAGCGCGAGTCCCGTCAGTAGAACTACATAGTAGTTATTTAGATATTTGGCTAAATGAGCCAAGGTAGACCGAATATAAATTTCTGGTTCCTAGAATTCGGGTCTAGTAGTTAAGGCATGTACAGTCGACTGAAGAAGACCGCTCCTGGCGGGCGTTCAGTGGCTTCCAACGCTTCCTGGTGCTGGGTTCAGGCGCTTCGAGTACATTAACTACAGCACGCAGACAGGTGCGTCGTATAATCTGATCTCGGATGAGAAGTTCCCGTGCGGCTGGGAATGGGCCTCTTGCATATGCTAGACCCTGACCTCGTCTTTCTGATACCCGAGAAGACACAAAAATGCTATTTTTTTGTCATCCCCGGCCGTTTTTGTGCATATCCAATCTTCCAAATGACGCAAGTAAGACCCATACGCAGGGTTTTAGCTGATGAGAAGCCATCGCACCCACGGTTACCCAACAGGAAAGATACTTGAGGGCGGTTTGCTCCTTTTGTTGACGCTGGTTCCGGATACCCATGTGACCCTGGATTGTATTGGGAATGAATTTCCTCACACCCCTATTAAAGCTTCTGTTTTGTCGAATGTACTGCTTGCTCCGGGACTTTAAGCTCGGTTTTCTCATCCAGTCCACTGATGGGCGCAATATTAGCATACTTTTCATTTGGTACGCTTTCCTCATCGTGTTTCCACTCAGGAAGTACAAGATTCATCTTCTTCTGGCCAGATGGCTGAGCTTCCATAGGCAAACTGTCTGCAGATGTCGTGAATATATTGGACCCCCAATTGGGCAGGTACATCCTGGCTAAGGGTCGGATCATAGGAAAGGAAGCACATATGACGGCCAAGTTGACCTCCAGGTCGTTCCAAATCCAGAGATTATATCCAACCCCTATTAATGTGGCCGTGTATCATCAGTACATCCGTCCATAGTATAGGGAGACAAATCAGAGTAAGGCAATGGGATGGGCTTACAGGTAGAATCATACGATACGTAAAGTATCACATAGGTATACGCAAGCCGCACAACAGACGCTGCACAAGCACTGTTGAATGGGGATGTTAGTGAAATTTACTTAAGAGGGACACAGGTCACACATACACAAGTCCAAAACTCATAAGGATGATAAGAACCACCTTCTCTCGACCCGGTAGGTGCATTTTACATAGCGTTGGGATCGGAAGCATCCAGATAATAATGTCAGTGAGAACATGGGGGATTGAGCCACTGATGATGCGTGCGCCGTTATTGATACAATTCCGCCGTGTCGGGTCGTTCCAGTAATCTGATAAGGGCCTAGTAATTCAGATGTCAGAAAATACTAATGATGGTATCCGTTACCTGGGTTGAGAAGACAACTTGCCTGCAAACGAACAGTAGGGGTAGCGCAGTTGCTGGAGAAAGAGATAAACCGTAAGCTATTGCTTCTGATAGACAATTAGCAAGGGAGAAATACCAAGACCCCATGCCACCACAATGTGAAGCATAATCCAGGTACCCTGCCTAAGGGTTGTTGCAGTACTAGAAAAGAACCGCATGTACGAAACCAAAATCGAGGACTTGACCATTGTGGCAACAATCACAGACATGACCTGAGAACACCAGCTGGTCTATACATGACACCCGTTAGCAGCACTCTTCATTGAGAATGGGAATGGGAAAGTTCTTTGTGCAGACCAGACGGCACGTTACTCCCCACTCGGGTTTATTGTCCCAGATATGATAACCTAGACGTTACTGATTAGTGGCATTCAGATGATTGAACGTAGGCCAAAACAAGGCAGAAACCTTACCCCATCCGTGATAGACGCCAATAATATTGGAAACTGTGATTCCAGCCAAAAGAGGCTTTCCCATTGACAAGAAGGAGAATGTCAGTACCGAGCTATACTCCCAATAAATAGATGGACATGCGTCTCTTGCGTCATACCAGCGTGCTCAGCATGAGCCAGTCATCCCAACCGGCATTCTTCTTGATTTTAACTCGGACGTATGTTCGTAGTGCCACCACAGCAGACGAAATGGTGAAGCAACCGATGACGATAATCGTCAAATGAGGGCCTTGATGTTCAGGGTCGACATAATTTGGCTTTGGCCAGCTTGCAATAACCTTTGGAGGAGCAACCAGCATGTCTGAGGAGGTTGAAAGATGTTGTAGGAAAAGCCTCAGTCTGTTGCTGCGTAGGTTTGTTGAAAGGGACCACATTGAAGATTTTGATCATGCCAGAAAGAAGGACAAACCAGAACGGGATGGCGACAGAAGGGCTTCCAAGGCTACCAAACGCCTGTAGTAGGATTCGAGCAGCCAAATGAGCCACATGCCATTTAACTTCTGGAGATATGCGTCGTCACTGGTGAAGGCGGATGCAGCAGCCGTGCAGATGCTGTGACTGTACGTACGGAATCCAACTGTGATTTTTTTTTTTTTTTTTTTTTTAAGACGAGAAACGCGCAACTAACACTGGCGGTTCGAGAGCCGCCACGCCTCTGAAAATCATACAAACAACCCGGCAAAGCCAAGCGCCTCGGCTGGAGGCATCTCCGGCCTCCCGGGCATGGTCATGGGTGGTGAACTTCGGAGGTCGATGAATAATACGAAGCTCATCTAGATGGAGCTGCCTTGTCCAGAAAATGCGTTGCTTTAGAGTGTTCTCGCCCATCAACGTATAAAGCATATGCTCCACGTTCAAAAGAGCTACGGAGTATCGCATTCCCAAGCTTGCTCCAGCTCCGCCGGAGTTTGCTTGTCACGCCGCGGCAAGCTGATCTAGACAGAAGGTCGTGCAGCCATGTGTTAATCGTCGGACGTCTTCCCAATCTTCAGCGCTAGCGCCTTGCCAACATAAATATCTTGCATGGAGGATCCTTCTTGGTCGCCAGGCCGCTGATCGATCGCTTGGCTGGTGAGGTAACTGCAGAGTAAAATCCGCACTATCTCTCTCCCTCTCTCACGCCATCATGCTTCGTACGAAGTACTCCGTACACGGCGGTCCCAAGGAGATTGGGCGCTCGGACTCGCTGTCAGGTTGTTTTCGTATTGAAAAACCCCCTTCCTGCGTCTTAATCGAGACTGGAATTCCCCGTACTTCTGCTCCCTGTGCACATCATTCCTCCCTTTCGTCTCCTCCCATCCCCCAGAAGCTGAGCCATCCCTCGCCGTTGTTTTTGCTTCTTTTCTTCCGTTCTGTTTTCGATATCCATTATTAGTTACTAAAGAAAAGGTCCGTGCGTGAGGCGGCGTAAAAAAAGGGGGTCCACGTGGAAAAAGGAAATAATACATGGCGCCCTCCTTGGGGGGGGAGATTTTGCGAAGTGTTATGCAGTATATCAAACAATAGTCCCTCCAGCAGGGTGGCGAGAGGAGCAGGGGTTCTTTCTTATTCTTTGTCTATTCCTATATAATAAATATCGATGCTACATGGTGTGTTTGGAAGGGAGGGAGGGAGAGGGAGGGGTGGGTTCCTGGCATTCCGACCGGGGGGATCAGGGGTGGTGCAGGAGGAGTGACAGGATTGGGTAATATTATAGGGGAGAGGGAGTCAAAGTACTCCGTACGGAGTATGTTAATAATAATAATGGAGTGACTCGATACTGGAGATGGTTCCAATGCAAGGAGGGTGGCGGTGGGAAACCTATGAAGTGAGACTGGTCGAGGGAAATGGGGGTACATCATGCTCATGCAGATATGATGATCCCTTGCAGCTGTGTAGGGAGCTTCTCAGGGTCGTTTTCCCGCGAGTCCACGGCATGACTCCGGTTCAGCCAGAGTAATATATGCTGCCAACACATCAACAGCCCGGCCATTGAGGTAATTGATCATACCTGATGTCCAGGGTGTTCAAGCGCCTCCTTAGCGTGGGGATTAGGGGTCTCGGGCGTACAACTAGGCCATCCACAATCCACGCCTCATGAGCTATCAAGCGAGACGAAAAGCCTTCCCAAGTAATGTTTTGATCAGAGAAACCTTAATCGCGTCCGTGAAGTAACAAGGTGGGTGTGCCGAACGCCGATATCATTCTCTCTCCGGGCCTTTTCCATGGAAACCACTTAAGCCCTCCAGAGAGGGAGAGTTTTCATGTCGAAGGGGAGCGAGTTGAATCATATGTCACACGCTAGGCTTTCATCATCTACAGAAGAAAAGAAAAAATGCAGCGTTAGTACAATGATTAACAACACATCTCAAGCTAGATGGATTTTGCATGGACTCGAAATACTCACTTGAATAAAACTTGGAAGGATGAAGAAGAAAGAGAAGAAGGAAAACGAAATGCGAGGCTGGAAATTCGGTTTAAAAAGGTTTTTTTGTTAGTGCGACCCAATTCGGCCTGAGCACGTGACCGTGAAGCAGCCCCGGCATGTTTTTCTTCTGTTGACAGGACGGCCGTTTTTTTTTTTCACCAGGGAGTAGCTGGCCTCGCTCCAGCAATTGCTTTTTGTCTTTGAGTATAATCGATCGATTGGCCCTCTAGAAGGCGACAATGGTACCAGCACTGCGCTCTGCAGCTTGTCCGTTGCAATTGGGGAGAGTGCTTGCTCGCCGGCAGAGCTTCATCGAGATATCAAATTACTTTCGAGGCCGCGCAGCTACACGACCATCACACCTGAAATGCATCCTCCAGGGAGTTACCCGGTGTTATTCCACTGACAAAACGAACGAAGCTGCGAAGTTTCTAGGCCAATACTCTAAATCAAGTGAGAATCTGTCTCTCGATTGGTGTGAAGATGGCGATTCTGGTGCTAAGAATGTATGCTGACATGGAGACTTGTAGTTGATTTTCCACCCGCCTCTACCACCTTTAGAGATCTATATAAAGAGCAGAACAATGGGCGGCCAGTCACGATTCACGGATATATTGGCAAACGGAAGAAAATTGGCAAGAATATGACATTTGTCCGGTTGAGCGACCCTACCTTATCCCGAAGTGTCCAGATTGTGGTATCAAATCCGCACTCTCTCAACGCTTTGAAATCAATTGAGCCGAACAGCGCCGTTGTCGTTAGCGGAATTGTGAAATCAAAGGAAAGTCAGTCTCAGTTCCGTGAATCAGGCGACAAGTGTGAGCTTGACGGCGTGGAGATTGAGCTGCAAGATGTGCAATGTTTAAATGAGTTCCCAAAGGATATCATTATAACTCCGGACACAGTGTTTCCACCAAGTAAAAGGCATTTGCAGATCCGCAATGACCCTTCTCTTCGACAGACCTTGGCATTTAGGGCAAAGGCAAATGCAGCTTTGCGTCGAGCCCTGGAAGAATGTGAGCCACCATTCTTAGAGATCGAAACTCCAATCTTGTTCAAGTCTACCCCTGAGGGTGCTCGGGAGTTTTTGGTTCCTACACGGAATCAGGGGCTAGCATACGCACTGCCGCAAAGTCCGCAGCAATACAAACAGATGCTCATGGCGAGTGGCATCCCTCGATACTACCAATTTGCTCGATGCTTCCGAGACGAGGACCTGCGTGCTGATAGGCAGCCGGAGTTTACACAAGTGAGTGTGGTTTTGTTAATTATTCTTCAATAATACAAAAAAATAAAGTCAACTCACGCAATTGTCTAGCTCGATATGGAGATGTCGTTTGCCACGGCTGAAGATGTTATTACTACCACTGAAGCTTTAGTCAAGAAGCTATGGGCCTCCGTTATGCCTGAACCTCTTGGGCCGGAACCATTCCATCGCATGTCGTATTACGAAGCGATGGGTTCCTATGGTAGCGACAAGCCAGATACCCGTTTTGACATGAAACTTCACCGGGTTGAGCAATATCTACCTGCAGATTTCATAGGCAAGATCAGTTCTTTAAACTCCCCTGTTGTCGAAGCCTTCATAGTCAAAGGAAACGGCCATCCTGAGGAAACCATGAGAGTCCTGAGAAGCTTCATGAACACTCCAGAGGCCAAAGATTTCTTAGACAACCCCGATGGAGCTCCAGGGACCTTTGTCATTGATTCCTCGAAGCCAATGGGCGGTTTGTCTGCCGCAGGGTTTGAAGGTGCATGGGATCTGGAAACTCTGTTTAAATCAGAACATGGTGACTTGATATTTTTCCAATGTCGGAAAGATGAGCCTTTTAGCGGAGGTTTAACTAAAGCTGGTGAGCTACGTTTAGCCGTCCACCAGTATATGGTTGAAAAGGGGTTCCTCAGTCCTCCCGTCGGATTCGATTTTCATTGGGTTACCGGCTTCCCTCTCTTTTCCCCCTCGGTCGAGACAGAGCCAGGCCAAGGTGGCACCGCTGGGATAGCTTCAACTCATCATCCCTTCACCGCACCTCGGACAGCAGAGGATGCTGCCCTTCTATTAACAGATCCGACTAAGGCTATCGCTGATCATTACGATTTAGTCGTGAATGGCGTCGAGCTTGGCGGTGGAAGTCGTAGAATCCACTCAGCAGCAGTCCAAGAGTTCGTTCTCCGGGACATCTTAAGAGTTCCGCCTTCCCGCCTACAAAGCTTTTCTCATCTGCTAGAATGCCTCAGGGCGGGCTGTCCTCCCCATGCAGGCATTGCACTTGGCTTTGACAGACTGATCGCCGTCATGCGAGGCACTCAAAGCGTTCGCAATGTGATCGCCTTTCCAAAGGGCAATAAGGGAGAGGACCCAATGGTAAAGACTCCCAGTCCAATGACAGAGGACTCATTACAAACTTATCATTTACAACTACGCCAAGGTGGCCAAAGTTGACCTGGTTAGACCAGTTAGACGAATTTGTCAGGAGACGTTCTAGATTTCCCGCAAGGTTCATTTGCACTATGCAATTGAGCTTTAGATCCTCCTATACTACGATTAGAAGTTTTAGGCAGACACCCTGTATATTAGAGAATCCGTGTGCATGTTAGAAGCGTTTATGGTATCATAGGCGCAAAAAGAGATACGGGGACTCCATTGTCTTTTTATAAATTAGACGCATATTACGGAGTACCATTTGGCAGATCATCAATCACTGTGCTAATAATGGAAGCGATCTCAAAATTAGGTATGGGTACAAACCAGTTGTCGCACGGAATACATGACAGCGAGTTAACTAGCCCACATGCTAAAAGACAAAATACAAAATACACATCATTCACCAGACTAGGCAACACTTATAATTCATTTGGTTAGTGAAGGCTCTCCCCATCTCCCAGGCCGACCTAGGTACGGGAAATTGGAGAGATCTGATAACGAAATATTCCGCAGAGACTCCAAATGTCCAAGAAAGCTACCGTCAGCCTTTTCATTAGACAATATGGACTGCATTCTCCGGACTGCCCTTATTTTGGCCTCGTAATGATCTGGGCATGCAGGTCTGACTTCCCCGTCTCAGGGATGATAGGCATCGACCTGGCCAGGGAACCCTGCTATATTCTTCTCACTCCGCAGCGTCTCCATCCGCACCATATGCAAACAAGAGCACCATGGGGGACCTCGTCCGCTTTGGCCCAGAGTATGGAGCATATCCTGGGCCTAACTTCGTGTTCTGTCTTCCGCTGGCCACCGTGCTTCGGGCGGGAGGACGGTCCAGAGGCCCGCACCTAACTCGAAGGGGATATTTCCATGGATTAGATCCCGATAAATTTCGAGCTATCCGGGGGGCCGACCAAACTCACCGCATATCAAACCAAGTCAGCTGGCCGTCGCCGCTCTGGAGACATGCAGAAAGGCAGACAGATGGTACCACCTCGAAGCAAGCCAGCCGAAGAGAAGGAAAAGCTGAGGAAGGTGACGGCTGAAGGGGAGGATTCTCGAAGGGCAAGTTCTCCCTCTTCCACCGCATGGAAATGATGCAGACTCGTTGACTTGCAGGATGAGTTCGCTATCAAGATCCAATAAGAGGCCTCGAGAGCCTACCCTGGCGCTTGTTTAGAGGTGTATGATATGCGAGAGAAAGCGAAAAAGGAGGGAGAGACGGGTTTAACTGTAGTATCCCGGTGGAAATTGCCGGCCGCCATGCTCCATTTTGATGCCTTCGACCAACACTAACGCTGCAGCTCTCAACCACACCTTGATGACGGGACATTCCTTCGCATGCACCCATGTATTCCGCCTTTAAATAAGTGTATCCCCTAGAGGCCTGCAGGGCCTTCCAGCCTTCTCCCGCCTTTGAACTTTTGCCAGCCGTTTGTCGACTGCCCCTTTCTCTCCGTATATTATTTCGATCAGTATGCCTTGCTCCTTGATGATCTGTACTGGTGTTTGAATTCAATTGAGTGTTCCTATCACAAGTAACCCTCTTCCGCTGAGTAACTGTTAATTATACTCCGGGCCTTCACGATGGGTTTGGACCTGGAGGCCAATGGGGACGAACACCCCTTTCTTATGAATGAGACGGTCGAGCATTTTTCCTGGAAAGCCGTCACCGTCAATGTTAAGGATAGAGAAACAAAACAGCCCAAAGCTATTCTTCGCGATGCTACCGGTTATGTAAATAAAGGTGACTGACCGGCCACGGTTAACTTTGACTTGAGAAATGGGAGAATTGACTAATTAGCTAACATGGTGAGTGCTTTGCTTTAGGTGAACTGATGGTGCTCATGGGCCCGTCAGGAAGCGGGAAAACGACTCTATTGAACGTACTCGCCGGTCGAGCCAATAGTCTGCATGATGGGGTTAATGGCGAGGTTCTCGTCAATGGCCGGACAGCATCGAAAGAGACATTTAGACATTTGAGCTCTTATGTGGAGCAGGAGGATGTGCTTATCGGGTCATTGACAGTGGAGGAAACGCTGTATTTCGCAGCCCAGCTGTCACTCTCCAGGTTCGTGTATCGTTTGCGCATATATGAATTCAATGCATTGCTAATGCTGGGTAAAAAATATAGATCCATCCCAAAGAAGGATCGAATCCAGCGTATCAAATATCTGCTCAACTCCTTCGGTATCCAGAATCAGGCTAAGACCTTGATCGGTACCCCAATTCGCAAGGGAATCAGCGGTGGCCAGAAACGCCGTGTCAGTGTGGCTGCTCAATTGATTACCTGCCCTAAGATCATCTTCTTGGACGAGCCTACCAGCGGCTTAGATTCCACCGCCAGTTATGAGGTGATGTCGTTTGTGAAGGCCCTGGCCAGGAAGAACAATGTAAGTCGGCATCTGACCTTCATATATCCCAATGCGTCGTCAAGTATGCATATACTAATATTGAAACCAAATAGCTCATCGTTATTGCGAGCATTCATCAGCCGTCCACCTCAATGTTTGAATCATTTGATAAGCTTCTCATTTTGTCTGCAGGAAAGACTTGTTACTTTGGGCCTGGGAAGGACATGAAGGCATACCTTGACAAAACAGGACACCCGATGCCCGTTCAGATAAACCCGGCAGAGTTTGTGCTGGATCTTGGGTACGGATATTAGAGTGACCTGGCTGGGTGAGGGAGAATGTCGCTTGCCGCGCAGGAGTGGGAAGATTCAGAAGAGTCTTCGAATGTGAATCTCGAGATATCCAGGCTGACTACCTTGTCCGAAAAAGAAGAGAACATCACACTTTCGGCTAACCAGTTACAACATGTTAACATCGTATCAACCATCGTCACGTTGCTTCATCGGTCTTTTATTAAGGGCTGCCGTGACGTTGTTGCATACGGCATTCGAGTTGCAATGTATCTTGGCCTGGCTATCATGGAGGGTACTGTCTGGCTGCGGC
Source organism: Trichophyton rubrum CBS 118892 (assembly GCF_000151425.1). Lineage (NCBI taxonomy): Eukaryota > Fungi > Ascomycota > Eurotiomycetes > Onygenales > Arthrodermataceae > Trichophyton > Trichophyton rubrum. Next base: position 988,450 of record NW_003456421.1, on the reverse strand, counting down.
TTGGGACTGGCCAGGAAAATATTCAGCCATACATTAATGCTCTGGTGGGTATCATTCTAAAACCTCACAAGAAGGAGTAGCTCGTCTGCTAACAATCTCAGTGCAGTTCTTTTGCTCCGCTTTCATGTCATTCATGGCGGTTGCATATGTGCCTTCGTTCCTTGAAGACCGCGCAACGTTCATCAAAGAGCGAGCCAATGGTCTCTATGGCGCAACTTCATTCGTGATATCCAATTTCCTCATCGGAATGCCATTTTTATGTATGAATTCAGCTCCTCCGTGGAAAGATATATATAACGTGCCGCAGCTGACCCCATTGCAGTCATGATCACGATAATATTCTCTGTTGTAGCTTACTGGCTTGTGAACTTCCGCTCGGGCGCAGACACCTTCTTCACACTGGTTATGTGGCTCTTCCTCGACCTGCTTGCCGCTGAGTCCCTTGTCGTCATGATAGCGTCTCTATTCCCTAATTTTGTGGTTGCTTTGGCCCTCACAGCCTTCACAAACGGTATCTGGATGAGCGTTGGCGGCTTTATGGTCGCCCCAGCAATCCTGAACGTGTTCTGGAGATATGTCTTCCATTATATAGACTACCAGGTATGTATTTGCTTCTGCTCCTTTCATCCCACGAACAAAGAAAAAGGTACCGAGAAGGCAGGAAAAGAAGAAAATATAGCCCAACTCGCTAACGAATTCCGACCATTAGACGTATGTATTCCAAGGGATGATGGTGAACGAGTTTTCTGGCCGTGTCTTCGACTGCGGCAAGTCGTGTCAGTGCATGTACGCCAGCGAGCTTGCGTCTCAGTGCCAGATATCAGGAAAGGGTATTCTGAACTCATTCGGATATGCCACCGACAAGCAGTCACAATGGGCAGGAATCCTCATTTCTATCACTGCAGTGTATCGGATCCTGGGATGGATCGTCCTGTACATGAAGAAGACTTGAGTGGTTGTGGCTGTTGTGTTATGCCGTGTTCTGGTTGCTACCGTGTAGTTTAACTTGATGTACTAAAGACTGGGAGGAGACCTCTTTAATGACCGGATATGGACTAAAAGAAACCAAAGGTCAAACAGTCCAGATACGAAGGATACGAATAATGGCTGATAGCTATGGGCTATGTATTTATCAACGTAATAATGATATATATTATCTTTGGACTATTATCGCATACAAAAGTATAGGAAGATCTCTCCTGTATAGTTCGCATGCGTGAAATATTATTGAATATTGGTAGGATAGAAATGGACAGATGCTGGCAAGTGCTCATCACCTTGCCCCCGATGACTCCTTTGAACACCTCGCCGTCACCCGGTGCACCCCAGAACAGGAGTCGAATGAATATGAGATATGATAGAGAGCCGAAAACCTCAACTCCGTGCACAAACGTGGATCGGACTCCAGGAAAAGTGGTATCAGTTGAGAATGAAATAATTATTGTCCGAAAGTTTTTACCCGCCAGAAACCCCCGAAAGTTTGAAAAAGCTCTGCTCAAATCGGGAGAACATGGTGATAGATTGGGAAGGAATAGCTTCTCTTGCGACGGGCTTGTAGCGTTCGCCGTCTTGTTTGATGGTCACCGATGAAGGCCGATGGCCAATGGGAAGCACAGTGACTATGCAAGAACCCGCGGGATATGCATTGTCGAGAAAGGCGAGATAGTGTTGGTTCGTTATATCCCGCTGGCCGTTTCGGCGACGGCAAATCCTGCAACGAAGAAAAAGGCATGGGAGGAGAAAACGAAAAAAAAAAAAAGAAAGAAAGAAAGAAAGAAGAAAAATAAAAAGCAAGGGATACCTGTGCGCCCTGCAGGCATTAATTAAATAAATGAGTGAGGAAGGAGGGTAGCGGGAGATATTTTTCTTTATATGTTGGAATATAATAAGGAGAAGGGCCATGCTTGCCAGTCTGAAAACAAAAAAAAACCAGGCAGAGCTTCGTTGGTTTATGTTTGAAATGAGGCTGAAGTTGAAGCCTACTCAACCGGAATATCACCTAGCCATATATCATTATTGACAATGGTAGCAATATCAGGACCAGCGTCTTCGACAGTCGAATAAGATGGTGGTCGGACGCCAATATCAAGCACCTCCCTTGCAACCATCTTTATATGCCGCATTACCAGTCTGGATATCGACCATGTCGGACCCAAGGCCTTAAGCTCCCCTATAAGCAGCGCAATACGATCCCGGCGAGGTTCCAGCGTATCCGACGCGCGAATGGAGCATGCGCAGAGCTGCACAAGTGCACTCAGCACCATGCCGCAAATGAAGAAAGGCGAATGCTTTATGCTTGGTGACCTCAGGGCTGCAAGGTTTGCCAGGCCATTGGCAGCCTTGATCGACTTGATAGCATGGGTTAGGTTGGAGGAAGAGTTCGTTCTGAGCAACCGTATCCAGCGTCTGGCACAGGGAATGCTCGACATGGCTACAGGGGTGGACAACAAGTTCGACTGAGGAGTATGCAAGTATATCGATGCGCAGTGAATTATCATGAAGGCACGGAACATAACTTGGTCCACTTGGTCGTCTACTGCAAGAATATCGCGCCTCGAAGGTGGGAGATGATGGAACCAACTGCCAATACTTGCATCTATAGACTCTATCTGGTCATATTCAGGGTCTTCTGGAGCATAGGTGAGGTCGAGAGTACGTTTCAATACTCTCGACGCCTCGATTGCATGGCAATAGGACGAGTACTCGTTGCTCCCGTCTTCGTCCTCGAAGATTCTGTCATAGAATTGAGCGGCAGTGGGTGATTCGGTCAGGTATATGCCGGCTGAATAGCTGAGGTCATCACATGGGAGGGGAACATCCATGATGACGCTGCTTGAAATTTGGCAAGGGGTCTGGTCGAACCCGGAAAACATCGCATCAATCATATACACCTCCCACCACGTCCGTCTTATGTTTTCACACAGGACAGCATCTTCGCCTACAACACTAGGGGCAAACGTTCTCATGTTCATCCCCAACTTCATTGCTAGACCTGCTGCCTCTGTGAAGGCTTTGACTCCCTCTGCTCGCTCATTACGTCCATGCAAGGTGATGGAAAGTAGCAGCAGAGACTGGACTTTATAGCAAGATACCTCACTTTTCGCAATCGACGAGATGACGGCCGGCCTGTATGCATCCGGGGATACGCCGGAAACAAAATGTGCGCCTATGAACTTGAGGGTAGCTTCCAGGCAGGTGGGAAGTGGATACAGGCGAGACAAGAAGTGCGCGGGCGGTAGTATAGGATGAGAGTCGTGAAAGTACGCATAGTAGAAATCGAAAAGGTACGAGTCCCCTTGTAAGTCCGTGACGCCATACTGGCTCCCTCCCGCCAGCCCCGGAGCAGCCGCTGCAGTCGCAACGGGTTTATCCACGCATATTGGGGTCTGGTTATAGAGGCCATTATGGTTGCTGTTGTTGCCGTTGCTGCTGCTATGAGTGTTATTGCTATGATGATCTGTCGTCTGCCAGGTGGGAACTGAGCTGCTCTGGTCTGAGGAGAAATCCTCCGCCGCCGAAACAGTGCCTGGAAGAGGTGTGCTGACGAAAGAGAAGGTCGAGAGTTGCGGCGTCAACTGTAAGGTGGCCGGGGCGGTATATTCGGAAGAGGGGGTCAACAGTGGCACAGGAGTATATGATACTGCATACTGGTTTCTAGAACCTGGTTTATATCCTCGACGAGAAGGGGTGTAGTGACATCCAAGCTGGCCTTTGCGGCACCGTCCACATATTGGCATCACACCGTCGCATTTGAGATGCTTCCTCCGACATGCCAGACACGCTAGCGAGGAGGGCTTCTCCCCGGATCGATTAGTAGTAGCGAAGGACATGACGGCGCATTCTGTGAAGCATAATAATAGGGACGATAATGGTCAGTAAGCACAGTAACAATTATCAACAACTGGCGAGGGTGGTCAGATTTGCTCTGGTTGTAGTCGGTGATTGTCACCACAGAGAGACGGAGCGAAAAAGCCGGACCAGAGCTGCCATGGGTTGAGCGACAAACTCCTCCAGCATCACGTACTCTCGATGCTCATTTGCGACAGTGAGCTGATCTCGAAAAGAAGAGAGGAAGACGAAGGAGAAATTGAGGTCGAAGTCTCGAAGATCGTTTTTTGCCCCCTTGCCAGCGTTAGTTATGTAAGCACTCAGCCTCAGGCCACAAGGAGCAAGACAGGTAATCTAGATAAGCACACAAGTGCAAGCCGTAAGAAGGTACGCTCGGATGGGTTATGACATCTACAGAGGAGCTAGACGAGATCTGGCCACTGGTATGCATAGAGGCTATGCAACCTTCTCTGGGCCGGCCAGCAACTGCGGTTGGTGGAACAGCTGGGAGGAGACGTCATACATGGTGAGAGCTTCGACGTCAAATAGATTAATAAGATGCAGCGAGTTAGAAGAGACCAACTGGGGGAGAGCGCGGAGGGAAGTCGCAGGAGCATATAAAGGACCATGAGCCTGCCGCACTTCCGTCCGCCTGCTGACTAGTACCAGAATCGTGATCTATTACATTTTGGAGACACTTTGTACTGTACATAGCCATGTCTGCCATCCAGGGAAAATGCCACTGCGGCGCTGTTGAATACACCGCCAAGCTTGGAGACAAATCTCATATCCTCTGGTACGGCCTCTCCCACCGTCATCGTCTTATGCTGGCCTTGCAAAGTATCGTAGACTAACAGACCCAGCCACTGTGATGCCTGCAAGCGTATCAACGGTAGTGACTTCACTCTCAACCAAGTCATTCCCAAGGCAGACCTTGAAATAAAGAAGGGTGACTTAACTAAGTACACCTACAAGGGTGATTCAGGTGTGATTGCTGGCTCCTTTATATCTGGTAGCCCAACTTGATATTGACTAGCAAGGCAACCCCGTGCACTGCTGCTTCTGCCCCACCTGCTCCACCCACATCTATCACCATCAGACTGCGTTGGGCGACGACAAGTACATCCTCCGCACGGCGTCGTTGGAAGGCAACAAGGAGTGGCCGGCCTCAGTTGAGATATACTGCAAGGACAGAGCAAAATGGCAGCCAGATGTTGCGCCAAAGGTATGCCAGGCCGGTCCAGAGTAGGTCTATTCTGTCATGTTGGCGTCAAAAGAGAAGATGTAGCAAAGTTGGAAAGTATATGGGATGAAAAAGTCTCTTTGTATAAGTCGTAAAGTCGTAATTCGTGAAGTCAAGCCAAAGTTGTAGTATCAGAAGCATCACTCTCTATCCATGGTTTCACCACTCCAAGATTTCCTCTATCCGGAGCTGACAGGGGGGATAATGGCCACCTCGTCATTGCACTCGATCATCCTCGTCTTGTCCTTTGCAGTCTCAACGTCAAGTTCTTCCCCATCCACATACTGAAGGCGAACGCTGACGGCACAGCTAGATAAGATCTTCTCCTTCATTCCTGGATACCGTGATTCGAGGAGATCATATAGCCGACACAACGGGTAGGGTGCGGGGAAGGTCTCGGTATTCTTCTTTGTATATGAAGAAGCATTTGCAAAGTAATGAAGTTGAAATGTTCCTGTAAAGCAAGTCGGGATATCTGTAGTGGCCATGAGTAAGATAATGAGTGTCAGTTTGCTTTTCGTCGGTTTTAATTGATATTTGCCTGCCTTTATCCTCCTTTTATGGCTGTTGCTAGAATTATCTCCAGTTTCGTATTTCTTTGGCGTTTTTATGCTAAAGCCGAGATAGGATGACTAACAAGGTTTTTATTAAGGTTGGCCAGTGAAAAAGCAGTATCAAATGGACATCAAATTCTAGAGAATGTGTTATTATTTACGATGTTCAGCTGTCAAATTGACCAACATCAATACCGTTAAATGCGACAGCAGCTTGTCTCAAGCGAGACTCTTCAGTCCAGCAACAATATCATCCTTCAAATCTTGCCAATTCTCTAATCCAACACTAACTCTGAGCAGCTCCCTCTCAACGGACGCGTCGCTCATGGCACGCCATTCGATGAGCGACTCTACACCGCCGAGACTGGTAGCATGGTGGAAAAAGTGCAGCTTGGATGGTAAGGCACGCGCAATCCTTTCTTCCTTCATCATTATGGAGAAAACAGGCCCATACCCATTAGGCATCTGTTTTGACAGCCACTCCATATCCTCTCTCTGCAAACTAGAATGGTTGATTTTGGCCACCGTCTTCTGGACAAGGCTGGCTTCCTCATTTGTGACGGTGGCAGTTGTCTCGGGAGCCCTGGGTTTGCCCTTGTGAAGGGCTGCGTCAAGCCAAGCCACGAGGTTAGTGGCATTCTGGCTCAGACGCTGTACACGAATCTCCAATGTTCTCAGACTTCGGGTACCAAGCCACGACTCCAAGTTTCCCATGACACTTCCGATGTATTGTCGGTCATCGGCAAGAGATAAATACCAGTCCTTTCGCTGGGTGACCAAGACACCACATAGCATGTCACTGTGGCCTCCTAGGTACTTGGTTCCTGAGTGCATGATCATATCCGCACCCCATTTGAATGGATCCTGGAGACCGGGGGGTCCAAACGTGCTATCGACAAGAACGTATGCTCCTCGGGAATGGGCCTTTTTCGCATAGCTTTCTATGCAGAAGGAAGTTCCATGTGGATTTAATGGTGACTCAAGGAGGATTACATCACCCTTCTCCAGCTGCTCGGCAGGACAATCAAGATCTATCTTTTTCATGCCTGTGAGACGAGATAAAATGCGCATGACGCCATGGCTTCCATGATATCCCTGTCCGACGGAGACATGGCGAGGGTTGAAGAAGACAAGCGCAGCATGGAGAGCCGAGAGACCGGACGAATAGGATAGACAGTGGCCGTTGACGAGCTGTGAGAGAATGGTCTCAAAGCGGGTGCTGCTTGGTGCACCACAGCGGGAATAGACGTAGCTATTTGTCCCTTCATGCCCGCCCTGCGATATTGTTTAGAATCATTATACTGAAAGCCGCACTTAACTTGGAAGTACCTACATGAGCTTCAGACTCCGGAACTAACTCGTCTGGGTTCTCGGTGTATCTAAAGGTCGTCGACAGATGGATTGGAGGGGACACATCTGTCACATTGTTCATAATGTCATCAGCATGGAGAGCGACTGTTGACCGGCCTCTGTCCTTCAGGTCCATCTTTGCGAAACTCTTTTCAACCTGTTCTGCCATGATGATATCCCTAGTCGATTGTCGACTCCGTCCTGACGAATGGATTTATATACCGGGCAACACCGACTCAGCAGTAACGAATTATTAGGTAGGTAAGGTACCTCTAATTAACATGGAAAGGCGGGGTCCTTTTTTGCCGCGGGCGGGCGATTTCCGGCCGACGCGCCGATGCCGAGGCTTGGCATGGAACCTTGGAAGACGCGAGGTCACGTGGTTAATTTACAGCCGGGAAATGAAAACGAGATGGAAGAAAAAGAAAAGGACTTTGTATATCCAGCTGTATACAACGATCTAAAGCGCTAGTGGAACGGCCTGCCATGTCAATAGATAAGCCAGCAGACAGATTAAGCAAGGAAAGCGACTAGGGAAGAAGATAGAGAAGGATAAAAAGAGGCAGCCAAGAAGAGAAGAAGGGTGGAGTACAGCGAAGGAAAGATGGGAAAGCAGGTACACATGCCTTCAAATTGATATGGATGATGAAAGAAAAGAGACATCGTCGAGCCTCGTGTCGACATGAGTGATGGATGAACAAGGAAAAAAAAAAGGGTGAGTGAGCCCGCTGATAAGAATATGACGAAGACAGGAGAAGAAGATGGAGTGACGAGCGGAAGATGAAAAAAAGACAAAGGAGAGGTGAAAAGACAGCCCGCTAAACGCCAAAAGCGCCGTACATAGTGGTGGAAATGCCAGGATCGACGATTATTTCCGCAGTGAGCCCATTCTAGATGGTTCTTTCACTGACCCAGGCACAGCCGATTGGAAACTATACCGATCTATCAAGCAAGTTAGCAATTCTGTTCACTACCGCGTGCATAGTGGTGTGGTAGGTTGTCTTACCATTCTCCGAGTCAAAGCCAATAGTGATATCGTCGTGCTCACCTGGATACTCCGGCATATCAAGGCAGACGAAATCAGCAGACTCGTCATCGCTATTCTTGGGCAGCGCAAACTTGGCATCGATAATTTTAATGCCGTATTTTCCAGAGCGGTTGAAACTTTCAAAGTTATCTGTGCTTTTAAGGACGAAATTCATGCTTCGACCGTGGCTGAAGCCTGCTAGGAAAGCAACTAGTTGGACGTTCTTTTCCTGTTGAATGATTTGGAGACGAGCCCTGGAGGCTTCCCATTTCTTGTAGATGGGAACTACCATGCGTCGACGGGCGATAGCGAACATGGAAGCGTAGCTAGAGGATAACTCTCGTTAGTAAAATGAGAATATTTGGCAGAATTGAAGAAGAGGCTAATTACCCGTCAAACAATACTTTGAATCCTGTGATGCCTTGCTGGAAATGATGCATATCTATAAACGTGAGTTAGTAAGACTTCCTAATTAAAGATGGGGAACGGAGGAACATTTACTGACCCTGCAGCGTCGCGAAGTTATACTTCCTGATAATGGGTTGCGTTTTTGAAACTGTGAGCAACTCCTTCATCTGCGCTGGCACTTCCTTTGGCACCATATTCTCGGCTACAGCTACGCTCAAGTCGTCCTGTGGTGGCCTAATCACGCTCAGCGTGGTAGGAACATTAATATCAAGGCTTATCTTCAAATCACCGGGCCCAATGTTGATCCTATCGGTGACTGAGCCCCAGCTCGAGCTGATGAAGACACGCAATTTCTCCGAGAGGACGGTACTTGGCACGCTGTGTTTATGATCTGGCCTCTCGTTGATGACTGAGGCATTGCCTTTATCGAATTTGAGAAATGTCTTGCGGGAGTTAAGGGTATTACCCGAATTGCCCAGGGGGTCAACGCCTTGTATCATTGTGAAGGACTGGATAGCGAGGTCTGGAGATTTGGATTCTGACTCCGAGGGCGTGATGCCTATGAGGAGGGAGTGCAGACTTGCGCGAAGTTCTGTGTCCTGGAAGGTAAGAAGCATAGAGTGTTCGACCCCATTCTCAAAATGCTTGAGCATCATTGCTGGTGCGCCATCATCACCGCGTAAATAACCAAACACAATGGGGGCGCCGTTGCCCAGGGTATGTGAGACGCTACTGAGGGTCTTTACTTTGGGGCTAGTGACGGCGAAGAAGCGGAAACCACGGTGAGATTCACGAGTGCCCGTCCCTTCGGTGATTTTGGTAGACTTTTCGAATAGCTGTATCCTGCAGCGTTGGGTGGGTTCGGAAGGGAATGACTTGTTGGGAGAGCTTTCGGTATACTGGAATTCATTCAAAATGTCTGCAAACACCAACCTTTCGCCAGCGGCAGGCTGCATGTCCGCTTGCACTTTGCGGGTGTATTCAACGATCTTCCAGAGCATTTTAAAGTCTGCATCCTGGAACTTGATGTCCAGCTCGAATCCGCGAGGGAGACGGAGAGTGAGAGAATGGAGGCGGACCTGCCAATCTATGTCGGCCCAAGTGGGACCCTGCTTCTTGTCGGATTGGATGGTCAGGTTGACGAGCTCGTTCTGGCTAGTGAGGGTGGCAATTACGTTCCAGTCTGATCTGTCACGGGTGATGGAGAGCATGCATGGAATGGCATACTGCTCGGTGTCATCGTCCGAGGAGCCCAGGCAAACTTCGACGAACATTCGACCGTAGCAGAAGTGGCGGTTGGTGTCGCTGATTGGCATTGTCTCGGCAATGTCGGGCTTCTTGGACGAATGGTCGATGAGCATAGACTTGGAGCCGGAGCCAGACAGCACAGATGATATACCGGGGGCGAAGAAGGGATAGCGGATCCAGATGGAGGTGTCGATGTTCTGGGAGAGAGCAGGAAGCTGGCCAGCTGAGGAAGACGAAGGGATGATGTTATTACGCTGCATGGACATGGAAAGGGCACGTAGATGGCTGATGATGGCCAGGTGGATGCTGAGGTGGCTTGCCAGGGTATCGTTACCCATTGACTGCACCATGGATAGCACGGCCTCAGGCTTCATCCTGCCAAATTGGCCGAGCTCGGGGTGCTGGGGCACGAGATGCTGGTTAATCCACCATGCCTTAGCCAGATTGATGATGGCCTGCTGCGATTGCTCGGTAACGGGCGATTGTCTTCCATTGGCCGAGTTGGGCCCAGGAGGGTGAGGAGGACGGGCGCGCATAAAGGTCTCGAGCTCAGCTCTGCCTTTAATGAACCACCAGACGCTGGCACGCACCCACTCCGAGAGGGAGGTCTCCATAATGGGTTTGACACTTTCGGCAGCACGAGAGAAAAGAGAGGTGTAGCGGTCGACATAGGCCGAGAATTCGGCCAGGGCAGCGTCTCCAACCATGTTAGCCACGTTCTTGAGTTTTCCTGAGGAGCCAGAGGAGGTCTTGGAGTGGTGGCCCATGTAAGCTGGCTTGTCAGGTTGTAGCCTGTTCGATTGCTGCTGCTGCTGCTGCTGTAGGGGTTGGGGATCATTGTACGCAGTCTGTCTGGATTCTGTTCTAGCATAAGGCGGTGGAGAGGAAGCAGGCGGTTTGGCAACCTTGGTATGAGCCGGGTTCGACGGAACAGCAGCAGGAGGAAAGTAACCATCAGGGCCCTGTCGCAACCGTTGCTTCTTGTTCTCCTCTGGCAGAGCGGCCATGACGCTGCCCCAGAAAGACAGTCCAGACTTGCCAGCTTGGGCTGGCTCCTGTGGGCTGCCTCTGTCGTCTCTGCTCTCCTGGGGTTCGTCTCTGACTTGCCTGCCATGATCTCTATCTCTGTCTCTGTCACTGTACTCTCTGCCGTAGTCTCTAACATGATCATTGTTGTCCCTGTAGTCTCTGGGGTAGTCTCTTGAGGCCACCTTCTCAGGAGAATGCTGGTGGTGGTGGTGATCCTGCTCGGCCGCGGCCTGCTCCCTGGCACGCTGCAGCGCAAGACCCTCCTCATCCCTCATCTTGGCCCGTATCCTCTCCGCAAACGAGCTCTCCTCACTGGTATCTCTCCATGACAGCCGGGACCCTCTAGGCTGCTGGCTGATGGACAAGAGAAAGTCCGAGTTCTGCGCATTGCGTAATTCCGGCGACGGCTGCAGCTGGCTCTCCTTGCTTGGGGCGCTGCTCTTCTTCTCCCCGTCTGGGCCTGAGACGGCAAAGGAAGGCAGTGTCGGCTCCCTGTTATCAAGGTAGCGAGCCTGGGAGTCTGAAGCGTCCGAGGACGAGCCGCCGTCTGCGCCATCCGTGAGCTGGGAGGCGGACGAATTGGAGCGTGCACGATAAAGCGATATCTCCATCGTCGGGGCCTCTGCCTCCTCGCCTCCCTCGCCCATGACCGAGGGCGGCCGGTCACAGAACCTCACCCGGAGGCTCTCGCAGCGCCGTCTCCTCTTCTTCAGGCCTCCTGGACCTGCCACCGCAGTGCTCCCATTGTTGTTTTTGTTGTTCTGGTTGTGGCTGTTAGTCCGGGTGACGTTGACGTCTACTGCGGCCGTGGGGGACTGAGCAGCACCAGCCCAGCGTTGCGAGACAGAGACATCGATCTTGGGCGGAAGCCTTGCTGCCGGGAATGGCTGCTGCTGCTGCTGCTGCTGCTGCTGCTGCTGCTGCTGTACGGGAGGGCGCGAGGAGGCTAGGAAGTCGTCTATCTGCTGGTCCCTGGTGGACTGCTTGGTCTCCTTTTCGCGGGAGAAGAGCTTGCCGCGCCACTTGCGGGCGACCTTGGTCTCTGCGGCCGTCAGGCTGCTCGTCTCGGGGGAGTTGAACATGATTCCTTCATGCGGTTATCCAGTCGTCTGCCGTCCGTCGTCGTCGTCCTCGTCGTCGTCGTCCTCGTCGTCAAGCTGGCTGCCGTCCAGGGGGCGATCTATGTCTGCGGCCCTGGCGAGTCGAACCGCCAGCACAGCCAGCGAATGTCCAGTCCCTCGTCACTGTCGGCCGTCACTGCTCGCTTCCGGCCTCTGTCTGCTCGTCTGCTCGTCCGGCTCGGCTGCGTCTCGTCGTCGGCTGCGTCTGCGTGTCTTGTTTCTGCTGCTGCTGCGTCTGCTGCGTCTGCCCTAGAGGTTTCGGGCTCACGTGCTTTTTTTGCTGCAGATGAAACGCCCAAGGGGCAAAGCTGGAGGCGCCGGGGAAGCCAGGCGGACGCAGCTGTCGGTGCAGAGACGAGTTTATAGCTAGACTAGACGTCGAGGCGTAGTAGTCATAATAATAATAATACTTCTTATGTAGCTGGCTATGGAGCGGCCGCTGGCGTGTCACCGGGTGTTGGGATGCAGCAGCGCAGCCAAGGGCCTCGATGCCCTGTTTAAATACAGAGCCGTGGACGAGACATCCAGTCCGCCGTGTTTGATCTGTCTTGTTTACTGCCTGCTCTCATTCCACGTTAATTAGAATCCTGTGGTCCGTCAGCGAGGGAAACGAGGCTTTGCCTGCGCCACCTTCGAACTCGCTCGCTCGCTCGTTATATTAATAGCTCTAAGCAACCAACGCTGCTCCAACAACAACAACAACAACAACAACAACAACAACAACGACGACGACGACGACGACGACGACATCACCAACGACAACGACAGACGACACCACCACCACCCCCTAGCGTCCGTCCTGCCCTCGTCCCTGGCCGTCTCCCTCGTTTGGCGGCCTGTCGATTCTCGTTTCTCGACCTTGTTGGCCTCCGTCTGACCTCGCGGGCCCCGTCTTTTCGCCCGATCTCGACTCTTCCAAGGCTAACGACTTGATGGACAGGAGGAAGCCCGCAGCTCCAAGCCACCAACAGACCAGCGGCCAGCACCAAACCATCCGTCCGGCTGTCTTTGGACGCGCGACCAGAGACCGTCCAGAGCTCGTTTCTCTCAATTGGGATCTTCTGCAGGGGAGTGGCCGGCTGGACAGGCTGATAGAATAAAGGGGAGATGGTTGAGCTTCACGCCGGCAGCTCCAGCAACATCACCACCACCACAACCGCCGCCGCCGCCGCCGCCAGGAAGACGCACAATAACAGGCGAGATGCACGCTCTGCAGCTTCGACCGTCCTCCAGCTAAAGGCCACGGCCTCCTCCTCCCGCGCAGCCATGCCTGCCTCGCCGTCGATCGTCCTGCTGCTGGTCCTGCTGCTCGCTGTCCAGGCCGGCCACGCAGCCCTCGTCCCCTTCAGAAACTGCCTGCCGGACGCCATCACCAAGTCCAGCCCCGTCAAGCTGCAGTTCATACCTCTCTACGTCGCTGCGCAGTTCAACAGCACACGGCCGGACCTCAATCTCAACGTCACCGTCTACGGAAACGTCAGCGGCACCGAGACGAAGGAGCCATACCCGCCCCCAGACGACCCGCGATGGAGCAACCCCAACGAGACACTGGGCAAGATAGTCAGTGTCAACCCGTCGACAAACACTTTTACCACCCTGTTTCCCCGGCTAGACGTCGTCAGCTTCTCAGCTGCCGGTGGCTCGGTCCAGCCGTTCTGCGACTCTCTCACCCAGGGCAAGTGTCCTCTCGGGCCCGTCTTCAACTTCACCCAGTGAGTTATTACATACATACAACGTATATAATAAAAAAAAAAAAAAAAGGTACTAACAACAAGATCAGGGACTCGACGGCGGATCTGCGGGCATTCTCGACGACATACAACGTCACTTCTTCCTACGCCTTCGCTTCTCTCCTGGCTACGCTCGAAGTCAAGGCTGGAGACGCTAGCAAGACGCCCTACAGCTGCGTGGTGGCAGACATCGCCCCAGACCTGGGTGATCCCCTGAGATCAGCCCTCGCATACGTTCCCCTTGCCATACTCTTGCTCGTTGGCGTGGCTACTGTCTACGCTGCCATCTACAGCCCCTGGGGAACCACAGATATCTTCCGCTGGACCTGCAACTATGGCCGAGACGAGGACCTCATCCGTCTCGTCACGCCCGGATTCGCAGACTGCCTGCAGTATATCCAGTTCATCATACTCACGGGCTCGCTTACTCTGAGTTATCCGGGCTACTACCAACCCGTCGTCAGCCAGATCGGTTGGTCTGTCCTCATGTTCAACCAGAGCTTCGTCAGCCATGGAAACGGCACGACGCCCCTGATAGATGGCGTCTACTCCGTCAACGGCACATACGGGCTCGATCGCATGGGCCAGTTCGTCGGCATGACTCGAGCCGCAGACATTTGGGCAGGCACCGTCATCTGGCTACTTGTCATCCTCGCTGCCGTCACGGCGATCATCCTGCTCGGTTTCGGCCTCAGATGGCTCCATCACAGCGTCAGCCACATAGCAGAGCAGGATCTGCAGTCCAAAAACACAGCCTTCACCATGGGAAACGTCGTTCGTATCGTATTCAACTTCTTCCTTCTCCCGCTAGTCTCACTATCCATGTTTCAGCTCGTCGAGGCTGGCTCCTCTCCCGTCTATGTCGTGGCCCTGGCTGTCATCTTGCTTGTCCTGCTCGTTGGATTCGCTGCATGGCTCCTCTATCTCATCTTCTGCACCCGTCCTCGCTCGTATCTCTTTGACGATCTGCCTACTGTGCTCTTGTACGGACCACTCTACAACACCTTCAGCGATGGAGCGGCGCCTTTTGCTCTCATATCTGTGCTGCTCACCTGCATGCGAGGCGTAGCCATTGGCGCCGTTCAGCCGTCGGGGATAGCCCAGATTGCTATCCTGGCCATCTGTGAAGTCACCATGATCCTCACCCTCATCGCTTTTCGGCCCTACGAGTCTCCCACTTCGATGAATGCATATCATACCATCTTTGCACTTGTTCGGTGTCTCACTATCCTCCTATGCGTTGCCTTTGTTCCCTCTCTCGATATTCCGGACCCGGCAAAGGGATGGATTGGCTACGTTATCCTCATACTACATGGCATGGTCCTCATATTCGGATTCTTCTTGAATGCCATCCAAACTCTCATCGAAGTTGTAGCCAGACAAGCTGGAGCTGGTGATGTAGGAGTCCAAGGTGAAGCCGCTAGAGGAGGTTTGGTAAAGGTACGTTCACACTCAATTGATTTTCTACATTATATCAATCAGTATAAGAGCTCACTAACCTACCTCTACAGGTATTTGGTGTCCGTCAATTATCCCGTCGCACCCCCAGGAAGCGCCACATAC
This sequence comes from Trichophyton rubrum CBS 118892, assembly GCF_000151425.1. Classification (NCBI taxonomy): domain Eukaryota; kingdom Fungi; phylum Ascomycota; class Eurotiomycetes; order Onygenales; family Arthrodermataceae; genus Trichophyton; species Trichophyton rubrum. The sequence goes on along the minus strand of NW_003456421.1, from coordinate 973,349 downwards.
CGCGCAGAAGCACCAATTCCGAGGCTACCATGCTCAACGTTGACTTAGAACGTCCGTCAACTCAGCTCGACAGTGAGCGGCCCAGAAGTTTCTCAGGCAGCTCGGCTGTCCTGCTAAATCGGCCTGGCTTGGACCAGACGAGCACCGGGTTTGAGTCCGGGGCAGGGAGCCTGTTCAATGCCAGCAACCCGCGTGGACCAGGCAGTGGCCCGTACACGCCTACCACCCCGGGAGCCTTCTCAACCGGACCAGGACAAGCTTCAGGCGGCGGCGGGTCACCGCGCAGCGGCATCATGCATATGCATCTCAAACACGAGACGGCAGACCCGTACTACCGTCCGCCCCGGCAACGGCGCGCTACCCTTGAAGGCATACGCCACACCTCATGGAATAGCAGCGATATGGGCAACGGACGGTCAAGCCGTGCGGCTAACACTCCCGATCTGGATCCAGACGCAGACCATCATGCCGATGTCCTAGCTAATCACCCTGTCGGTAACGGAAGCACCCCAACGCCGGCTTATCTAGGTGCACCCAGAGAAGATCCCGACGGCGACGGAGATGGTGATCCTTCCCTTCGAACAGATTATGCAGTTCGCGAGGTTGACTTTTACTACCGGGTTAGAGGCCCTGCACTGTCGCATTCCGCTACTAGGAAACTCAAGACCGGTCCTGCCGATCCCACTGGCCCTGTATCATCGGCCGGCGGATGGCTAAAGAACCTATTCGGTGGGAAGACAAAGGAAAAAGGCAAGGGCTTCGAGGTTGTCCGAAGCTCCCGTGCACCTCCCCAGGCTGCAATGCAGCGACCACCACCACCTGAGCAGGATAAGTTCACAGAGCCTTATAAGGATGACTCTGACAGTGCCCAGGATCCAAATACTACTGCCACTACCTCAGGACCTGCTCCAGATCCTGATCCAAAAGCTTCGCCTGTCACTGAAAAGGCCAAAGCAGAGGCTGCTACAGACAACGACAAACCAGTCCTACCGCCTCTTCTGCTTGAAGACGCTATCGAATTACCCAGCCGATCAAACACTCGCAATGTCCCGCCAGATAGTACATCCGCTCATTCACGCTCTCAATCACAATCACATCCAGGAGCCCACGGCGGCATGCGAATAAGGCCACCAACTATTCCCCGCAAAAGCTCGAAGCGCGGTAGTTCCGTTGACCTACGAGACGCAAAACCTGGTGCAGCAGGGTCTTTCATAGGCGGACCTCATTCCCGCAACAGTTCTCGGGACTACGAAGCCACCAACTCCGAGGCGCTCGTTCCTCAACGGACGTTCTCAAACCGAGCTATCCAGCAGTCACGATTACCTTTTGGTTCAAAGTCGTCTTCAACACACAGTGCTCCTGTATCACTCGACTCGAATGATTCGATGGCACAACCTCATGCTACTGCTGATGGGACGGATACGACTGACCAACTTTCTTCGCCAGGACCCAGACAGAGAAACACATCAGCCGCGACTTTTGAAGCTACTCGACGAGGAATGTTAAAGGGCATGGGATATGTCCAACAGCATCGAGCAAGCGACCACATCCATGAAACCAGCCTATCCGGTGGAAGCGCCGCAGAAATCATAGGCGATCACCCTCTTCCACCTACCTCCGCTGCCTCATCCTAATTACCTTCTGCCTTTTGCCTATTCTACCGTTTGCATCTCATTCGAATTTTTTTTTTTTTTTTTTTTTCCATACAACCATCTACGAACCGGCAATTGGCAGATATTGATTCCAATACGGAATGGATCATAACATATCAATATCTCCTCCCTTTGCATACTAATGAATAATCATTTGACGAATTTCCTTTACTTTTCCCCCACTGTCTTCTCTCTTGCTCAAAAGTTGGATTTGCTCCCTGTCTATTTCTTGCAATGTCGTTAATACGTGAGGCCTTTTTTTTCAGTCCGTCTTCCAGCCAGTTGTTCAGTGCGTTTAATAGCCATTTACCCTAGCGTGTTCTTCCTCTTCCTTTCCAGCCTGTTTATCAAGAGCGACTATTTATTTGGTTGGATTCTCTTTTGGTGATCCCTTTTTTTGTGTGCTATAGAGACCGAGGTGATTACAGTATTGGGGGATCGGTGGCTATATTGGTTTCTGTTGAATTACAACAGATGTATTAAATAACTTCTATTTCAAATACAAAAGGTCTTGGAACTGAGCGAGAGACTGGTGTCATCTATATTTTTGCATTGAATGTTTTTTGATATACTACCTATATGGGCAAAACGTTCATCTTTGTTTATTTCACTCACATGGTTCGCTTCACTGGCTCAGCCAACCAAACAACCTCGCATCTTTCAAGCATCAACGACCATCGCTCGATTCGAACGACATCTGTCCTTCTAATCTTTTACTCTCGAGCTGCTCTACACTTCCTGACGATCATCTCAACGCCTACACGACGTCTTCAACCTTCCTGGCGCACGGTTTGTGGCGTTAGAAGCATCACCCACTAAACGCCGCAACTTCTGTCAACAACCACAGGATGGAGAACTCCTCGTGATCGGCAGTGGGGACCACTAGAGCTGCTGGCTGTCATAAAGTCAGCTACGTTGTCTGAACCTCCAGCTTGCTTGCTGCATCCCTCATGATTGGGAGAAAACGCCGCGTTTGACACTTTCAACACGCTGCATCACCCTCACCACCTCGAGGCGAGATATCAACTGGTTATATAGATATTATCTTGATCCACAACCTATCGCCCGAAAATCAACGAACTCCCCTGGCTCAAAATCTACGTGGAGCCTCCCTCCCGTGCCCACAGCAAATGCTGGCCCGTCTAAACAGCGGACGTTGGCGTCATCGAACACCCCCGGATAACGGGCAACGTTGTCCAACAGTTAGAAAGGAAAAAGAATACGGATATTCCTACCTTTTTTTTAAACCCTGGTTCCCCCGATGTCATTGCCTTCGGAATCTCAGGCCTCAACCCATGAAGCGCGATCCACGACTGTCCACCGCTCATTATCAGAGAGTCGCCATGACTACACGCATGCGGCGAGACGAGGAAGCAGTGGGGGCGAGGATCATACGACGTGGACACAGTTCCTGCGAGAAGATCAAGACCGGTTGATGGATAGCGGTAGTCCTGATAGAGATGACAACTCGTCGACTTCGCCGAACAGAAAACGAAGACTAAGAAGCGGTAGTAGTAGAAGCGGCGGTGGCGGCGGCGGAGGTAGCAACACTGGTATAGAAATACCAGGAGCTAGATATACCCAACCCGCTTCTATCAGGCAGCACTCTCGACCCGGTGCGTCTGCATCTCGACTATCAGGAAGTCCCAGCTTTGTCCGACCCGACGAAGAGTCGACCGAGACTCAGTCTGCTTCCTCCCCGCCTTCCTCATCGATGTCCCGCCAGCTAAACTCTCTACGGCACCGTGAAAGAAGCTTTACTGACCATCGGCTCCCACGATGGCAGCCGGACTCTGAAGTTACTGAATGTCCAATATGCGGCATTACATTTACGTTTTGGTTTCGAAAACACCACTGTAGGAAGTGCGGCAGGGTCGTTTGCGCAGCTTGTTCGCCTCATAGAATTACCATACCACAGCAGTTTATCGTCCGTCCTCCCGAAGCCCAGACACAGCTAACACTATCGAGCATTATCCAGCGCAATACAACGGACCGTGAAGGTGTTGACCTTGTTGACGATGAAGAAGTACAGCCGCAGCTTTCACCATCACAATCCCGAAGCCACCATCGCGCAACTTCGATCCATCAAATTCCTAGAAATGCTCTAGGCGGAGGGACCGAGGTTCGTCTATGCAATCCATGCGTACCTGATCCCAACCCCGAGCCCCCTCGCCGATATAGGGCGAGCAGCAGTACCTCTCATCATGAACATAGAACGAGAAATACCAGTCTTGGATGGGATGACCACCACCCTCATTCACAGGGAGATCCGCACTCCCTACCATCAGAATATCAAAGCCCAGGGATCTGGAGCATAAGTGCTGAAAGGCACCGTCGCCATATACCTTCTGTACCTTCTCGGATGGAGGGAAGAAGGCAACGGAACCAGGAATTTGAATCTAGTGTATGTTATTATATATCGGATGTTCCCTCCATTACCCCTTACTACATGATCTAACAACCTGTACAGGTTCACAGCTACAGACGAGATCCTCAAAGAAATCTTCGCGCAAACCCAACAGACGCCATTCTCCCCTCATATGGAGGTTTTGGTTATGAAGTCTCATCCAGTCTACGGGGGTTGGCTCCCCGGTATCTACCAGGTAGAGAGACAGAACCTCAATCCCAGGGTTCTCCGCCTCTTTACTCCCATGATGGATTCACTGTAAGTAGTAGACATTATATATATACCCTACAACTCCGAGTGTTAACCTGATATTCAGGATTTACAACGGAACCAGCATCACCCATCATATACAAGGTCTATTCTCCGCACAGCAGATATGAATCGCCCTCTGCCAGCACCACCATCCTGTTCACGACCTCGCCGTACTATCACTGAGCGGGATATTTGTCCCATATGCAATCATATATTCCCCCCACAATCTCCAGGCAGCGATGAAGATGCACGCGAAGCACATATCCGAGTGTGCATTGAAAGACACGCCACCAGACGCCCCGGGGCTTCCAGTCAATCCACACCATCAGAACGCCTGAGGATGCTTACTTTTGTTGCAACAGAGAAAGACTGTCTAGGCACAGACGGCGTACAGTCTGAATGCTCCATTTGCATGGAGGAGTATGAAGTTGGTGCCGAACTAGCACGGCTTGAGTGTCTATGCAAATTCCACAAGACTTGTATCCTTGGGTGGTTCGACCGTAAAGAAGAGTGTCCCGTCCATAAAGTGACATAAACGCATCTCAATATGTGTGGATTTTCCTTTGATATTGGCGTAATTTTTGGTCTATTGGCATATTAGAGCTTTAGGACTTGGGCTTTTATATCCATGGAAGCAGCGAATATTGTTAGCGGACTCTTGCCATATAATAATTGGCTTTAAATATATGATACTATTATTAAAGCGAGATAGAAACATCACTTTAATAAAGAATTCATTGGTGAATATATTGCTTGATGGTGTTGATAACTGCTGATGATGCCTAATAGTTAACTACGAGCAGCTCCCTCTAGACGACAGAAACGAGCAAGCAAGCCTGCAACAGAGAATCCTCTTCCCTTACGAGACGAGCAGTGCCACCAAGGAAAGGAGAGGAGATGAGGACTGAAGTCTTTGTCCGGGCTGAGAAAGCGGCCGATAGCACGTAACTATCATTCTACGCTCTGGTGAATCGTAGCTAACCCGTGTATAGTACAGCGCTGTGCATCTGATTGACGAAGCCTGTCATGGAAAATTTCAAAGCAGCGGTGCCCTTGTCAATAAAAGGAGCGTGGATGAAATGCTACAGCCCTGAGTTCAATGCGAAGCCTTGTTTATGGGAGAGTCGACGCGTAGCTACAACTTCATTAAGGGTGAGCCGCAGTGGCACTGGGGGGCTCAAGACGGTTTTCCTCAAGGCCTCGTAGATATCGATATCGCTTCGTCATGCGGTCGATCTGCTCGCCGTTGTAGTCAACAATACGAGTACGAGCGAGCGGCTCTCCAGGCAGCTAAATATGAAGGAACTAGCAACTTCCAGCCGCAAATCCAGATGGATGAATCCCACTTCCACCAAAATTTTAAGGCATTTAAGGCTGCTGATTCTCAATATATTCAGAGTTGCCTAGCTTATACGATAGCCCTCTGAAGGAACACTTACCCCGTTGTGCGCATTTCGCCGCCAAAAAAGGAACATTACTACCGACTGATATACGTACGCCCTGTCCTGTCGGAGCAGTTTTTGTGTCGGCCGCCGACATACCGTACCTCCGTGGATGGCGGCGTTAGGCGACCTGGTATGATCCTGCGAGAGAAGAAGATAAATACCAGAGGAGCCGTCGATACTTCCAGGTAGATGGAGGTGGAATATCCCCCTTCGAACGCATCGGCCCAGGACGCTTCGTCGCCTTCCGCCACCTCGACCTCACATAGAGGCTCACCTTCGCTAATACCGCCGCCTTCTGACTCACGAACGAATTCAAACGAAGCTACTGTAGGTACAGATGGCTCGAAATCAGCACAGTACAACAACAGCCCTCCCGCCGCAGGCACGGCTGCGGATGCGGCACCGAGTGATCCCCTCGCTGACCTCAAGCGTCCTCGAGCATGCGAAGCTTGTCGACAGCTAAAAGTGCGCTGTGATCCCGACCAAGACCATCCAGACGGCTCTTGCAAACGTTGTGTCAAGGCGAATAGACGCTGCATTGTCACCCTCCCCACCCGGAAGCGGCAGAAGAAGGCAGACAGTCGGGTTGCGGAACTGGAGAAAAAAATCGACGCGTTGACAGCTACACTGCAGGCATCAAGAGCGAAGAGCTACCCATCTGATTTAAATGCCTCTGGGCCGCAGCAACATGTTGAAAGGAGCTGGTCTGGGTCAAGCCGCTGGTCCTCTCAACGGCGGGTCTCAGGCGGTGCGAATTCATCAGGCCCCGCTGGAATGGCTGGAAGCAAGAGGTCGTCAAATGGGGATATTAGGTCGATACCGGGGATGAGGCCTCCTGCCATTCTTCAACTTCCTAAAAGCCCTTCAAGCCATGCAACTTTTGTCAATACGTGGTTGCGTGGGGAATCCCCCAATAAACACGAGAGCAGCTGGCCGGCATTTCTACCGGAGTCATCAGCAGCCCGAGGCCCGGACCATGAGTATGCAGATGTCATAGACCGTGGCATCATCGACCAGGAAACAGCAGCAAAGGCCTTTACACATTATGTCGAGAATATGGCACCATTGATGCCAGCGGTAGTATTTCCGCGGGACACCAAGATGGGTGATGTGCGGCGAGAAACACCCATACTGTTCCTATCCCTCCTCTCTGTATCAATTGCATCGTGTGCACCCAGCCTGGAACCGACTCTGACGAGTGAGATGCATAAAATATTCGCCGACCGTATTGTTGTCCGTGGTGAAAAGTCGTTAGAATTGATGCAGGCTCTCGTGATCGCTTCTCTGTGGTACATGCCACCAGAACACTATGAAGAGCTCAAGTTCTACCTCCTTATTCATCTTGCGGCTATTATGGGAACGGATATGGGCATGAACCGCCGCTCGAAGCCACAGGCACAATCATCAGAAATCATAAAGGAACTTATGAGTAGAAAAGCCATATTTGTTGACCCACAGTCGCTTGACGGTAGAAGAGCGTGGATGGGCTGCTACTTTTTGGCTGTGAAGTCCGTGCCTCTCCCTTTTGCGATAGCCGCGGATTTTTATTGTTTTTGATGTCTAACGTTTGTTATATGCAGTGCGTCTATGGGCCTTCGAAGGCCTCTTCTCACCCGCTGGAATACATATATGGATGAATCAGTCAAGCTGCTACTGGATTCGCCTGATGCATATCCCAGCGATCGGGCACTTGTTGAATGGGTCAAATTAGCCCATATCGGCGAAGAGATCGGCTTCCAGTTCTCTATGGATGACCCCTTAACAAACATATCCATAGACGAGCCGAGAGTGCAGTTCGCTCTCAAAGGCTTTGAAACGCGCCTGGATGAATGGCGGAAGGAGGTGCCTTCCAAAGTATACAGCCGTAAGATAGTCGATGACCATTCTAATTTGTTATTTCGACTATCGCTAAACATATATTCACAGCCGTAATGGAACACTATGAGCAAATTCTAAGCATATATATGCACGAAATCGGCATGCACGTTGATCACAACATCGACGATTTCAAACCGCCATTTCTCCCAGGTCTCGCTGAAGAATCACAGGCCAATCTTGGGACGGCTGCACATGTGAATGCACTTACAGCATGTCTTACTTCCATTCACCGGGTCCTTGACCTGTTCGGCACGATGGATCGATCATTGATGTCTTGCCTCCCTACCATACATTTCGTTCGCACATCTTATGCATGCGTTGCTCTGATAAAGCTGTACTCCGTTGCCTCATCACCCGGCAGCCGGCTCGCTAACGTCTTCAGCACTGCTGATTTCAAAGTCGAGGCCTTGCTTAATAACCTAATTAATCACCTCCATACCTGCAACGAGGGGAATCAAAGTCGAGTTGGCCTCAGATTCTCGCTTATAATTGGCATGCTGAAAGCCTGGTATGCGAAACGCAAGGATAAGAAAGCTGACGTTCCTCTTCCGCCCTTTCTCCAGCCACGGGCCTCAAAATCCGAGAAGACAGCACCCGCGGCCACGGCTACGGGTGTTGACGATAAGGCGAATAAGTCGGTGAGTAATCGCGACTCACAATCTACATTCTCCGTAAAGGGGAAATGCGTTCCTTGAGGTCATTACTCCATGTAAAGCGCGCAAGGCGCTATTTTTTTTTTTTTCACTGATCTGCTGATGCTTTGTTTCTTCTGCAGGCTCCTTTGAGAAACTCGAGCACTTCTAATACCCTTGGGGAGGCTGCTGTGCAATATCCCGCAAGTACCGCAACCACCAAGCTGGGAGTGCAGCAATCCCCCAACAAGGCTGCCCAGAATAATATATCTCAGCCCTGTGGTACTAATACACCTGGCCAAGCCATCGTGACCAGTCCAGGTAATATCACTACAACATCTGCGGCTACTATTCGTACATACGGCCCGAGCGGCCTTTCGCAGCCATCGTCTAGTTCAGGCGATTGGCCGCCATTCGTCAGCCAGAACCAAATGTCGACCAATCCTTACACTACGACGGCAACCTGCGAGTCCTCAATGCAACAGCAGTACATCAATCCAACCTTTGGGCAAAATGAAAACTTCGTTTCACAAGCCGGGTTCAATACTGTACCTACCACAGGCATGGACCAGCAGATTCTGACCTGGGGACACGGTACAATCCCAGACGCAGATCTATCCGCAGTGATGACCTTTCACCCCAGTTTATGGGATGAGGAGCTCTTCCAGCTCTCGCTCGAGGGCTTCGAAGGCGTCTTCTAGGACAATCGGTGAAAGAAACAAACCAAGCTTGTGAATGTTTCATACCCTGGGCGATCGAATGGATCTGGTTCGGAGTTTTTTACTCTCATGTTTCGTTCTCATTATCATTCACTTCCTTTTTGCATCTTGCTCGCTTTCTTTTTTTGCTCTGTATGCTTCTGACGTGGCATTTCGAGCCCGTTGGTTGGTGCTTCTCTCCCAATCTGCATGGAAGATGCATGAATCATGCATGGGACATTGGCGAAATCTTCAGCATGTTACGCTGCATTGCAGGGGTGCGTGGTTGACGATGCAAGAAACAGTACATATATACGCACCCAACTCCCTACTCCAAGGGACTCTCTCCTCAGTCTTACTGGGATGTCGCGGAGCCGCAGCATCCCGACTTTCTTTCACTCTCCATCCTTTGTTCTTTTTACAATTTCCTCCCTTCTCTTCGGCCGGTGTTTCCGGAGTATTGATTGGACAGGGCGTTATTTTGCATGTACTAGTATTACCAGCCGGCTATTCACCATTCGCTATGGAGAAAGAAACCACAAACCCCCTGTCTCCTCCGTATACTGCCATCTGTATTTACGTGATTAGGAAGTTTAAAAAAAAAAAAAAAATAAAAATAAAAATAAAAAATACTAAAACCAGTAATTCTTCCATTACCCGAATCGATGCCGTGGAGGTGCACTGCAGAGGTTTTATTATGCAGAAACCATCGCTTTGCGCTCGGCTTGGGTCATCCATACGGCACCAAGACAAGCCTGAAGGGAGAATGATATATCCGCCATAGATGCTGGCTATAAAGGGGGGAGGAACAACCACAACTCTTACTTCCTCGACCAGAAACATTATCGTAACCAGCCGCCGGCAACATCTCATCTCTTTCTCTTTCTCTTGCCCGTCGACATACCTGACTGTTTTCTCGGGAGTGGCTTCATCGTCATGTTCATCAACGACGAGGAACTAAATGCCATGGGCAAAATCCAGTCCAAGGGCATCTATCATGGGCTGCCTGTCTTCCCAGAGTCACTGACGGGCCTCTCTGCCATCATAACGGGCGCAAATGGCATATCTGGCCATCATATGCTTCGAGTCCTGGCTGAATCACCAGAAAGATGGACGAATATCTACTCCATGTCAAAACGGCCACCGCTAGTACCCACGAAATGGAAGACGAACGTCCAGCACATCTCGCTGGATTTCCTTAACAGTACGCCAGTGGAGCTGGCTATGGCCATGAAAGAAAATGATGTGAAAGCGTAAGTACCTGATCGCAAGATTCGGATAATTCGGGTTTTAACACACTTGCTTGGATTCAAGTGACTATATCTTCTTCTTCTCGTACATTCAATCAGAACCTGAGGATGGTGGCAGCATCTGGTCCGCTGCAGAAGAGTTGGTCAGGGTCAATAGTATGTATATGCAAGCCCGTTGGAAGGATATTTGACTTCCTTCCCCTGAATCAGAACCAGAGTTGCTCACAAATAGTGTCTAGCGGCGATGCTCTCTAACTTCCTGGATGCCGTTAAGCTTGCAGGAATCACGCCCAAGCGAGTCATGCTGCAGACTGGAGCCAAAAACTATGGCATCCATCTTGGTCCCACGATGACACCCCAAAGGGAGGGTGATCCTCGCGTCTTGCTGGAGCCCAACTTCTACTACACCCAGGAGGATACGCTCTTCAGGTATTGTGAAGAAACTGGCGCGAGCTGGAATGTAGTTATGCCGTCGTTCGTGCTCGGTGCCGTGAAAGAAGCCGCCATGAACATGATGTATCCTCTGGGTATCTTTGGGGCTATCCAGGCACACCTTGGACGGCCTCTTGTCTATCCGGGAGAACTTGCTTCGTATATGATGCCTCTGGATTTATCGTCGGCCATGTTGAACGGATATCTGGAAGAATGGGCTGTTCTCACTCCCAAGGCCGCAAACCATGCATTCAATGCTTGTGACAACAGCGCCTTCACCTGGGCTGCATTCTGGCCCACATTTGCCAGCTGGTACAACTTGCCATACCAGATTCCCGATGATGAAAAATCGCAGTACATTTCAATTGAGACTCAATATGAGCCGCCACCAAGAGGGTGAGACGATCCTTTCTGCGTATTTCGGGAAACAGGCGGATCCTGATGCTGATTCGTTATATATCTTGATAGATTTGGTCCCCGAGGCATCATCCGGCTGAAATATGCGCTCTCCCACTGGGCCACTGACCCTGAAGTCCAAGGGGCATGGAAAGTATTAAGTCAGAAGTATAACCTGCAAACTAATCCATTCCAAAGTGCAAAGGACATTCATCGTCTGTTTAGCTTTACAGATAGTGCGTTACTTATGGCATGGCCACTCCAATTTAGGTCAGTACTCTCTCTCTCTCTCTCTTTTTTTTTTCTTTTTTTCTCTTTTTTCGGCTTGTTTGCATTTTGGGAATATGGAGAGATAATGAACTTATTCTGTAGTCGCACAAAATGCCATAAACTTGGCTGGTTTGGAGCTGTTGATACCTTTGAATCTATGCGGCAGATTCTAGATGAGTTTGTTGGGCTTCGGATGCTGCCCCCTCTTCCGGGTTTCAAAGATCAATAGCATTCAACAAAGCTATACTTATATTTTACTCTTAATTTCTGTATCACCACTATGCTGGATGGGATTGTTTTTTGAAATGATCTGGCTATAAGAATCTTATGCAAGCCAGAGATGCAAGCATTTCTTTAAATAACGTGCATTTAAGGCTCGGTAAGCTCTGTCTTATAATTTGCATTGCCCTTAGGTATTAGTTAGTTGACTTACGAATGCAATCAACCAGAGAATGGTATACTATTCCACAAGTTAGACTAACTACCCCAGATATGGCTAACTTAGTGTCAGGAAGGAGGATGATCATATTGAGCTCTATCGAATGTAGCGAGATAAGATGACTAATACAAAAACTGACATTAACGTGGCCCACGCAGATAGTCCACTGTGGAACAAATCGTTGACAACTAGACTATAGAGTAAGTTCTGCTCCTGTTATCCCTCTCCCCTGTTGTATTTAGCAACGATCAGTACGGAGTATAGTTACGAATACATATACGTACCGCGATCACCCTGGCCTATCAAGTCTCTTCTAACATATGTTGTCGACTTCTCGCTTCCTTACCTTAGGGCTTTTGGACGTCATTGGAAGCCTTGAGACCCACAGACCAACTCAGCTTCAACTTTTTCTGGTTGCACTCGATCTGCGACGGCGGCTCAACTCAACCCTTGCACTGCGGCTCAACTTGGCACTGCGGCTTATCGCGTTCGCTGGAGAAAATGCCTATGCCTGACAGATCTGGATACAGAAACGTCTTTCTGCACATTGCTTCGACAGGAGACACCTTCGGAGGCTTCCACCAGGCGGGGTCAATCACTGAGGAGGTGTTCCTCTGGATACTGCAAAATGTGCTTCTAATTACAGAGCAGCCGTTGACTGTCACCCACCGGGCTTCGAGTCGAGTTGTCGCCAGTACTACAAATGTGGTTGAGCTTGGGGATTACGATGTCTCCTCTGCAGGTATGTTCTCTTTCTCTACTTGTCGATCACATAGACATACATATTTATATTTAGCTTATTTTCTTTTTTCATAGGGGCCATCCAAGTGACAGATGAAGCCTCTGTTTTGCGAGTCCCAAGCTTCTCTGTTTCGGGCAGAGACAGTTCCTTCCGGGCTGGCGTCCGCGCAAGGGACGGAAAATGCGTTGTTTCCGGACTAATCAACACATACGCACAGTTTGGCGCGTGGGAGGGATTCGAGGCCGCACATGTGTTTCCCCTACAGCACGAAACTATATGGGTCGAACACGGCTTTGGCCGTTGGGTTACAAATATGGAAAATCAGGTTGGAGGCTCATCGATACACTCGATCCAGAATGGATTGCTACTAAGAAGTGATGTCCATCAATTTTTCGATGCGTATAAAATTTCCATAAACCCCGATGTAAGTTGATTAGAAAGCGCCGCTCACCCCCTCCAAGAAAATAATAGATATCATATTGCTGTAGCTAACACAAATATAGGACGGATACAAAGTTGTGTGCTTCGGCCCAGATTTGCTTGGAGTTGATGGAAGAGTCCTCGACCCAATCTGTCGCAACCCTAACGACAGTGGCCGCGTTTCTGACGAGATTTTAAGGTGGCATTTTCGGCAGGCCGTCCTCGCCAACATGAAGGGCTCAGGGGACCCTACCTTCGAGCATGATTTTCCCCCAGGCACGGATATGATGGCGGACATTCGGGAGGGCCCATTCAGCCAGAAACGATTTGAGATAGAACTCGCTTCACGGTTGCAAGGCTTCTCAAGAGAAGAAGAAGCCTAGAACATCTTGAAGAGCAGCAGGGAGTTCTCTGTAGCATAAAGAAAAGCGGTTAACAGAACACATGAATTTATACCCTACAGTCGATAAATCATCCGTTGCGGGAGCAATAACACATATCTTATCTCGAAAGAAGAAATGCATCAAGACATCCCATGCTGTTTTCATCGGTCGAAGACATGGCCCTCCGATTGATTGCCTTGCCCAGGAGAGGTGCGTATAACTGGGTGTGCAAGTTTTTCTTATACCAAGGTGATGTTGCTCTCCTTGGCGGCGAGGGGAATGACAGAGGCTACCGCAGGGCTGGGGCTGGCCCTTCTCCTAAACTGTTGGGACAAGGAGGGGAGACCTTGATTGCGGCAGAGAGACCCATTATATATCTGAAAGACAGAGAAAAAAAATGCTAGTTATACCGAATTGGGGAACTACAACTTAGCTAGCAAATAGTTACCGAAGGTAACATATAACTAACCAATCATTGGGACAACAAACCACAGTATTAGAACAAGAGATAAAGCTACACTGATGAGCTTTAATTCATCGACAGTGAGAGATCTTCTATATTTGGCATTTGCACAATGCTGTCGATGATTTGCAGGTTCTGTAGCCTGCGGCGTTGTCTAACTATTGAAGGAAATATCTATTTCGAGTGCCCAGGCGAGTTTGAAATCTGTAGGCAACTTTTAAACGGAACATATGTACCAAGCTAGTAAGTTGGTCGCTGCTAAAATGAGAAGACCAAATTTATGACTTTGAGATGAGCAGAAAATTCAAGTGTCCTCTAGAAGTGAGGATAGTCGATGGATTTAAACCACAATTCCACCAAGCACATTGCAAACGGTTATCACGATACCCCGTATAAAAAACAAAGATTCAGTGGACTCAAATAAAGATACACAAGTAATTGCACCAACATTCTTGCTGTCAGGATATGTTTTGTTGGAGTATGGCTTGCAGATCTCGAACTAAAGGGCTTGATCAAGCTTGGATTTCCCCATAGCCCAACCAACTAGTTAACTACCTAATCACTTTCACTTAGATGAAAATGAAATTTCTATGTGTTTCTGTGGAATTCTTAAGATTTGACATATCAACAAGGTTGACCGTCATACCAAACCACGGCAACTTGCGCCACGTCACCCAACATAACTGCTCTGGGCTAGTAACACTCCCTTACCTTGATTTGGCCAACTGCCTGCGCCTCCCTCTCCCAATCCCGCCAGATAATGGCATCACGATACTTTCTGTCTCGAGTATACTCCCCGTCTCCTTTCATGGGATTGTAAATAGAGGAAGAAATAAGCCTGAGAATAATACCTTGAGCGTTATCGTGCTGGATCGGATTTGCGTTGAAGTTACCTCCTTGAACATTGTCAGGATTACTGGGAATACTACATTGATACTCATCCCTACAAATGCATGTTGAACGGAGGGTGACAAAGTCAGTCCGTGCCTAACTAGTTAGTTAAATTGAGCCTATGTCTGATAGGCAAATAGAATTCCAAAGAACTAGCAACCTCGAAGTATCAGCCCAGACATTTGGACATCGAACGAATACCCTGTATCATATAGACGATAATATAGAGTATCTGCACGCTTACATGCTGACCTCAGAGAGCGTTATTGTTAGTTACCAGAGGCAAAGAGAAGGAAAATAAGATCTAGTAGATATTCCCCTACATTACCTTTAACCTGTGCTCTGGAGTTAAATCCTCGATACCAGGGTAAGGTAAGGTATGAATCAGGCCAACACTTCAATCGCCACAGGTTATCACCTGCATGGTTTAAACATATCCTCTTTTTCAGACTTGCATGATGATTATGCTTCTTTGAGTTGTGAAAGTGTTCAGCAGTGGGTGGACCTAGGAATATGGAGAGGAAGAAGAAAATTGATGTGCTAACCGGGGAATATACATAAACCCCAAGCCCGATGTCACTGGGACCTAAATAACTACTGCTTCCCACACTTCAGAGCTATACTTCAAGTAAATTGCCTGCACATCGGGTATTACTCCTATTTGCATACCGTTATCCATCCATGTCTGAACAAATAATTGAACGATTCCCGGTGTCGGCTGGGCCTGATGCCATTTTTGAAAGTTTCAAAAAGAATGGAGTAGTTGTTATTGAGAACTTCGCTAAGAAGGATCAACTGGACCGATTCACTGCCGAAATCGACCCTGCCCTGCAGAAGCTAACGGCGGGATATGCCTCTCGCATAGATGGTGATGAACCAGTAGATGAATTCTTTGGGAAGAAAACCAAACGCCTTGGCCAATTATCAACTGTTAGCTCTGTCTTCCGCCACGAGTTTTTGGAGCATGACTTGATGCATTCTCTTTTGGAGCGAAACTTTATCGATTATCCTCTAGCCGGATATTGGATGAATACAAGCGATGTCATCGAAATTGGACCTGGAAGCAAGCCACAACCTATCCACCGTGATCTAGAGCTGTATCATCCATTTGTTATAGGAGGTCCCGCGATGCCAGAGGCTATATGCAATTTCATGGTTGCTCTCACCCCATTTACGGCGGAGAACGGAGCGACGGTGTTTGCCCCCGGGACCCATCTTAACGAGAGCTTTGAGAGGCTCGAGGACGGAGGCCTGCCAGGTGGTGACAAGACTATCTCAGCTGTCATGAACCCAGGGGACTGCGCCTTTTTTTCAGGAAAGGTCATTCATGGCGGTGGCACCAACAGTACAACTGATGAGTTCCGGCGTGGTTTGTCCATGAGTTTTATTCGAAAAATATTGTCGCCAGAGCAAGCACACCCGCTTTCAATTTCCCGTGAGATTGTCGAGACCATGTCATACCGAGGCCAGGCAATGCTTGGATTCCGAAGCAACTGGCCTGCAATTGGAGATGAGCCAGCTATCATCTGGTCCTATCAAGGGTCGGATATTGGAAAGAAGCTGGGGTTGGGAGACAAGAACTAAGGCCGTCGAAGTGTTATGTTATAGTTTTCCCCTTGTACAGCCCTAGTTTCACAGCCTTGAGGTCTGCGACTGTGACTCAAGACTCAATCAGTTCCCTTCGACAAAATCGATTTTTCCACTGTAAAAGTCGGTTGAATAATCTGATGGATAATGGGGCGCTGAAACATGACATTTGCTGAAGGTATACGGTATCTATTCGGTATTATTCATAGCAAAATATGTTTGCAACAATCAAATTCCACTGAGAGCCCTCTGCATCGAGTCTCTTCCAGATGACTTTCGTAATTCCCGCCTTGAAGTTGGCACTTCCTGAACATTTCATCTACTAACGCCCGGGCCATCAATTGTTCACGTGAGTAGTTCGTGAGAGCCGCATCCAAGACGTCAAAGCTTTCAACGTCAACCAACTTGAACTTCAGGATCAACCTCGAATTCTCACGGCGAGTTCTCTTCTTCTGGGCTGTATTTCAAGGTTGTGGGGGTGATTAACCTTGAGACCACTGCCCGAAGCTACCTGTTACTAGCTCACACCCTGACTGACGGCGTGTCTGCGGGCAGACAGCTTTGCTCTATAGCAGAAGGGGCATCCTATCACCGTGGACACACACTACACCAGTGTAGCATATTACAATAATATGACATGTCGTGGCACTTTCATTTAATCGGTTAATACAACAGTGACCAAAACTGCTGCTAACCAAGGTAGAAAAGTCCATAACATGGCTTATAACCGCCGCTGGAAGAGGCCAAGTGTATTCGGTGCTTATGAGACAAGTAGGAATAGGAGGATAGGTAAGTTCAAGTACCAGTCAAGCGATGTATCCTGCATTATTTTAATTCTCTAAACTCTGGAGGGCTGCAACTGGGTGAGCAACTAATTCAGCCTTGCATTTTGGATTTAGTACAAGTCATCATCTCTATAATCTACTGCTCCATGTCTACTGGCATAATTTTTGGATATGCTGCCCTAAAACCAATCCTTATCAATGAAGGTGTGTATAGCTATCTATGCACGGAAGATGAAGCTGTCCCAGGAATGAGGGCATGCTACAAGCAGGAGTTACGGTACGCTACCTAGTTCCATAGTTTGCTCTACAATCCACCACTAACCATCAAACTAGATTAAATTTTATGTTCACTGTATCAGCAATGGCATCAAACCTCTTTGCTTTACCAAGTGGCTCCATTTTAGACCATTATGGCCCTCGATTTACGGGCGGAGTTGGTGCTATTCTCATTTCCATGGGGTCCCTTTTATTTGCATCCGCTTCCCATTTTCCTTATGACAGGCATTTATTCGGATATACTCTCATGGCAATGGGTGGTGTATCTGTTTTTACGTCTTGTTTACATCTGTCAAACGCTTTCCCGAACCACTCCGGCCTAATACTGGCTATTTTGACCGGTGCATTTGATCTCTCGAGCGCTCTATTTTTAGTCTTTCGCAGCGTTCACAGCACAAGAGCTTCACTGAAGTTTTTATTTCTTCTATACCTTGCTGTGCCAGGACTTATCCTGGTAGCTCAGGTATTTCTAATGCCGCCAAGACCATACAGTACTATTGGAGAGCTCATCGGACACACTCAAGATATTTTGGCCGAAGAAATGGAGAACGAGAGGGCTAATGCTGTCTCAGCCCTTGATCCAGATCAGCAACCTTCCACATATCATGATACTGTAGACAAACTCAAGGCTGTCCTTGAAGATTACGACTACGATCATATCAAAGATACCTGGATGTTTCCCTCGGTGAAGGAAACAAACTGGAGACAGAATACCAGCAATCAATTATGGGGCATCCTACACACCTTGCCGGCATCAGAGCAAATTAGTTCATGGTGGTTTATTCTACTGGCAGTTTTTGCGATGGGCCAGTTTCTTCGGATAAACTATTTAATATCCACCCTCCGTGTACAATACGAGTATCTCTTATCTTCTCCCACGCTCGCCAGATCGTTAAATCAGCTATTTGACTGTCTGCTGCCTCTCGGAGGTATCGTCACCACCCCGTTTATAGGGTTATTTCTCGACTATGCCACATTACCATCCATGCTGTTACTTCTTGTTGGAGCGACAACCATTATCGGCATTACAGGCTGCATCCCTAACAATCTAACTATGGGATACATTAACATCATACTCTTCACATTATACCGGCCCTACTTTTATACGGCAATTTCGGACTACGCAGCAAAGATATTTGGTTTCCAGACCTTCGGTAAAGTCTATGGTCTGATAATATTTGCAGCCAGTATAGGGAGTTTTCTTCAAACTCCGTTGGAAATGATCACTTTGAGGAAGTTCAATGGTGACCCCTTGCCGGTAAATGTACTACTTACGGCTGGTACATTTTTTGCCGGGGGAGTTCTTACTCTGTTTGTTTGGCATAAGTCTAAGCTTTTCCATTCTTGTTTAGACCACAACGTGGATATCGAACCGAATTATGGCGATTTACCGATGGGAAGATCGAGCGTGGCCATTGAGGATGACTATACTGCCGCTGAAGAATATTATGCAAGGCCAACCGACCCCCTTCTTTTTTCTTTTGATAAAATGGGCCACGCTTCATCTTATAACTCCATACCACATGATGCTTAATACAGATAATTCTTCGAATAGAAAACTCAAAGTAAATAATACATACAGCCCCCCATGGGCTGACAAGCTCTCTGACGCGATTGTAGATGCAATGATTATAAAATTCTTGATAATAGCACAATGACCGCTAGCTACTACAGGAAATAAGTTGATGTGATCAAGAAAGAACAGTGATGCCAACAATTCAGTCAACTTCCAAGAGCTGATACTTCCCACCCTCACCAGCCGGGCCCTTGTACTCTTCCAAAGCTCGCTCAACAGCATGCATACATCCGATAACCTTCTCCTCGTGCCACCTTCGCCCGACAACCTGGACAGCGATAGGAAGACCGTGCATAGCATCGGCATCATAGTA
The DNA here is from genome assembly GCF_000151425.1 of Trichophyton rubrum CBS 118892. NCBI lineage: Eukaryota > Fungi > Ascomycota > Eurotiomycetes > Onygenales > Arthrodermataceae > Trichophyton > Trichophyton rubrum. The sequence continues at coordinate 954,162 of NW_003456421.1, read as the reverse complement.
CTTCCAGGCACCCCGAGAAACGGCACTGTCAACACCCAAGTTCTTCAACACCCGCTTGTACACATTCTTGCCCTTTTTGCCATCAGGCCCAACAAGAGCATCCCTCTTAGCGTCAACATGGCCGACTGGAATGACACCGGCGGAGTAATCAAGCATATTCCAGAAGAAAGTGTAACCACAGGCACTGACAGCGTCAGTCATCGCGCCGTGGGGGAGAGCAGGGGTGGCATTGACAGGGCAAAGAATGAAGTCGAAGTCTTGCTCCTTGGCGTTCCACCAGTCATGCCAGGTAGCACGGAAAGTTTCACGCTGGGCGACAAGCTTCCATTGCTGAGTAGCAGTTTTGAGGCCAAAGTCACGGAGAAGGTACGCCCATGTTGGATCACGCTTAACGTAGCGAACAAAGAGGTAATAGGCATATCGGAATGGCCAAGAAAACCAAGAGAAAGTGGTTAGGTGGGCAGCACCCGGATCAGAAGATTCACCCGTTTGCAAATGGGAATTGAACGTTTCACAACCATCAGAGTTCAGCAGAAGAGACGCTAGGTTAAGACCCATTAGGGAAGTAGCAGTCTCTGGCTCCTTAACCTCAACGATTGTGTGCCCGGCTGCGGTCAAAGCAGCAACTGTGGTGTTTATTCCACGGGCAACTGCAGGAGTTGGTGGTACAACGCCTGAGGGCTTCATGTTAGTGAAAAAATTGTGGGCTAAAGGCAATTAGGAGGGCAAAGGGAACAACTAACCGTCCGACCTCATAACACCAATTCGGAGCTTCTTCGTCTTAGCCTCGTCTTCTATTTCGCTCCTCCAGACGACTGGATGAACTGTGGTATCGTACTTCCATGGCTCCATTCCAATAATGGACCGAGCAAAGTAAGTCAGATCATTGAGTGTTCTTGCCATAGGGCTGAAAACACTAGGAACGCCCTCCTGTCCCGCCATACTAGTGCTGACGCCGGCCTTCGGCCATCGCCCAGTGCTGCAGCGGAGAGAATAACAACCACTCCATGCAGCAGGGAGACGGACGGAGCCAGCAACATCAGAGCCGACACCAATACGGCCTCCCATGGCCAAGAGAGCAGCTTCACCACCAGAAGAGCCACCAGGAGTGAAAGCAGAGCCATGAGGGTTACGGCAAACTCCCCAGAGATCATTAGTAGATTCAAAGGAGAGTAGTGTGATCGGAAGAGCAGTCTTTGCATATGGAACGGCACCTTGAATCATGTCAGACAGGGAAACTGCATATTGCGACTACCGAAACCACATACCTGCGTCTTTTAACAGCCTAACTAAGGCACCATCCTTTGCAGCTGGCTGACGGGTATATCTCGTATAGCCCACAGAAGTGTCGAAGCCACCAACCTGGATGGAGTCTTTCAACGAAACAGGGATACCAGCCAATGGCCCCTGAAGGTTGATCCCAGACTTTGCCCATTCCTCAGACTCTGGAATCAGCAATTCCGTTATACAATTGCATCGTTCCTGTGCCTTGATGGCGATCTTGCCATAAGTATGTAGTACATCGACGGGGGCGAGCGCGCCCTTGTGGACGTCTTGGACAAGCTCTTCGATTGGCTTGTCGATCACTGAATGGTCAAAGGCGGAGAATGGAGCATGGTAGATAGAAGGCAGAGAAGCAAAGCGCTGCGATCTTTGGTTGCGCTTGAAGTCGCTGTTTGTTGGTTCTACTTAGTAACTAGCTAGGTACCCGAGGTAACAACCGAACAAAGGAGAGGGGAAGGAATTTTAGGTAATCAGCTTACCGAGCACTACGGTACTGGAAGTAGTCGAAAGGAGGAAGCATCTTGACTAGGCTGTGGCATGCAATGGCGCTGTCCAAAAACGTGGCTGGCTTGCAGCTCGAGGTTGCTGGTGGTTGTTGCAAGGACGGGGAGGTTGGTGAGGAAATGCGGAGAAAGATGCGCGGCTGTCGGGGTTGTTATTTATGCTTGGGCGGGCGGCTCGGCGCTAAGGAGTAGCCGCGCTAAGCCGGCGCAGAACGCCGAGGCCATTTCGGCATTAGACGACATGACATGACAGGGTGTTCTTTGTATATTTCTACTTCTACGACAGGAAGAAGAGATGGGGTGATAGGTGGTTAGTCTGATTGGAGTGACAATGATGTGAAGATACCAAAGGGCCATCTCAGCATCCCCTTCAATGAGCTGCCGGCTTTTGCTGCCTTGCCCTCTTCGAGAAATTCATCACACCAGCGGCGGATAAGATTGCAAATGGAGTCTACGGCTGCGTTCACTGATTCCATGTCCCCTGCAAAAACCCTGATGATAGTCTCGCCGTCCATATCATAATCGATTCTGCCTAATTTTGCAACTCGTTAACCCTCTCTGATTAAAGCACTCAGAATCATTAGTTGAACACTTACAGGCAGCTTTCTTTGCCCGAGCAAACGATATGATCAGCTCTTTCCCGTCCATGATCATGGAAGATATTGCAGCTGGAGGACTGTCAGCAATATATGGCAATTTTTGAAAACATGGTGATGGTTCACTTACATGGCATGTAAATGAACGAGATATCCTTCCAATATGCTCCTCCGTGAGCTTGGATGGATGTTAGCTTATAGACTACTACCGTGGTAAAGCAGATAACTTACACATTGAAAACTGGAGTTTTGTTCCAATAATGTTACCGGTCTTACTCTCGTTCCAAGTTATCAGGAGCTGACCATCTCTTTCGGTATACGCCCAATGATGTGCATACACAGAGTGCACCTGTCGAAGCATTGGGTGTACATGCTCTGGCTTGATCAGGCTATGCATTATATACGGGCCTTGGATATCATGCGCCACACCGATGGTCACCACTGGCATGTTTGATTCGGTTCCTCCTATGAACATCCAGTTATAAAGATGACCAAATATGTTTGAACGCATGATTGTCCCAGATGAGTAGCCGCTAAACACAGGCACAGCAGTCGAAATATCCTGTGTGAAATTATACCCATCCCAGAATTCATATGCGCTGCGATTTTGTGGCTCGTATTTTTCAACCCTGGCCAAATAGATATCCTCACCAAGCTTTCCCCAGACATAGAAATAATAACTCTCAAGAACTGAGCAGAATGAACCAAACGCTGGTTCGCTATCGGTGAAGAGCAGCTCATCGTGCATGATCCGTTCGGCCCTAACTTCCTCTGTATGTCTGTTCCTTACCGCGATGGCCAGGCTAACTCCTTGAAACGCGGTCTCAACGATACCCTCGGTTGAACGGGTCTGTATGTATTTCTGGAACCAGATATAGCCTCCAATTGCATCAGGTTCAGGCTTGCAGAAACCACCAGGCATTTCCAGTACGACTTTGTGGTTATGACCTTTCTCAAGCTCTTCTTCGTTTTTTGTGAGAGGCAGGAAAGGCACCATACCCCTGCTAATCGGCATAGCAACGTTCGCTATGGGGTTCACTTCTGGATCAGAGACCAATGCTAGTGAATTTGCGGCTTCGCCCACTACTTCTCCTTTTGCGTCTTTCCATATGGTTTTACCGAAGATATGATAGACGTTCCCTCTGATGGTAAATGATCTACCATTACCTTGGGAGTATATTGGCTTCATCTCATCATTTAACTCACCCAGGTAGTAAAATGTTGCAATCTTAGGAGGATACTCCGCGCTATACTCCTCTGACCCGCCAGTGACCAGGAGATTTCCACAGGGAGTTTCCACTTGTTCCACGAGGCTGTACTTAGATTCTGGCTTCATCTTTCCTTGAGGCGGATCAATAGAAGGTAGCATGATGAATGCTATCAATATTAGCCTTTAAAGAGTTCAAATAAATAAATTAATATCCAGCCCCAAAAATAACAATTAGCTTTATGGATATTCCCTGACCAGCCGGGTATCTTAAGGATAGCCTTCGGTACCAGGTATATGAACATGACTATAATCCTTAACGTAAAGGAAATATTGGAGGCGAAAGGACTCAGAAGGTGTCATAGCAAGGGAAAGAGCCGTAGAATATCAGGAGATCTCGACATCAAAATGAAGTGAAAAGTAACTTACTATATGAGACCTTATTATTTCAACTTAGTCTTATTTGAGAAGGAAGAATGATTGTACCAAATCAATAATAATAATGGCTGGATGCAGAAAGCCGGAGAGCATGGGAGAAGCTGTGTGGAAGGAGTTAGAACAAGGAAGACATTTTATAATTATTACAACTATCTATCTAGGTTCCTTTTCTGTTTGTTTATCTCGTCACTCGGCGAGTAGATGGTGCACATAGAAGTAAATACTTAGCTCCATTCTATATATATGTAGTAGTACCTCTGAATAACATTGACTTTATGACAATAAAACCCATCCTTTAGTTCACAGAGTTACCCCACATGCCAGAATCAGTCGAATTTACCTGGTATCTACTATGATTGTCCATTAGAACCAGAAGGATTTTATCTAGATTTATACCTTTTTTTTTTTTTTATATAGGCTGTACCCCTGTAAACTCTAACGGCTCCCGGGCCCAGGAACCGGATAAACATTTAAACTTCCGGCTCTAATTTATTCCGCAAAACTAACACGTGACTCGCCACTTCGACTTCGCCGAATCTTCAAAAGTCGAGAAAGTCGAAGAAAGAGAAAAGTGATCGAGCCTCAGTCAATCAAGCGAATTCTTCAGGAAGAAACGCGGTCTCCGTCACGGGTATACCCTTGAATTGTTCTCGGAAAATACTCTCTCGCAGCCACTCTTCAAGCTTACGCACCTTCGAAAATGGCCAACTACCTCGCATCTATCTTCGGAACAGAGCAAGATAAGGTAAGCACTCTTCCCCCCGGACCCAGCTCCCTTGCGATGCCTGCATCACAGCCGCCTTCCTGCAGACAGGAGCTAATATCAGGCCCGCCGCATAGGTTAACTGCTCGTTCTACTACAAAATCGGCGCATGCCGTCATGGTGACCGCTGTTCGCGAAAGCACGTCAAGCCGTCGTACTCGCAGACTATCCTCCTACCGAACCTATACCAGAACCCGCAATATGATCCCAAGAATAAGATGAACCCCAGCCAGCTGCAGAACCACTTCGATGCCTTCTACGAGGACTTTTGGTGTGAGATGTGCAAGTACGGTGAGATTGAGGAGGTGGTGGTGTGCGAGAACAATAACGACCGTAGGTGTATCTCCTGTCCATTTTCGTGTATACTGCAGTGCGCAACGAAGTACGCTGGCTAACCACGGACACCAGACTTGATTGGAAATGTATATGCTAGATTCAAGTACGAAGACTCTGCACAAAAGGCCTGCGATGCGTTGAACTCTCGCTGGTACGCTGCTCGACCGATATACTGCGAGCTATCGCCCGTCACGGATTTCCGAGAAGCATGCTGCCGACTGAATAGCGGCGAAGGGTGTGTGCGAGGTGGATTCTGCAATTTCATCCACCGCAAGGAGCCCAGCGAGGAGCTTGATCGGGAGCTGGAGCTTTCCACGAAAAAATGGCTGAGACTGCGCGGCCGGGACGAGCGGAGTGTTACTCGCAGCCCAAGCCCGGAGCCCACGAGGAAGCGGTACTGACCTCTTTCCAGGGCTGGCCTCGTACATCTTGGGGTTTATTTCCTTTAGAGGGGAGAGGAGCGCACTTAGTCTGCTGGTTTGGAAGCAAGGCGTTTGGTACCTTTCTTTTTTCTCTCTTTTCTACGAAAACAGATAATATACTCGGGTCATGGATGACACTCGGAGAGTCTCCCTCCATACAACCTTGAGAGGATAATGTATGCTTTAGATATACGTGCTGTCTAATGCAGCACATTGCGTCATAAGCCGGGAGCAGGCACAGCAATGCTCCTCGGGTCCTCCAGCTCCTCCACCAGTTCCTGTTCCTGTCCAGTCCAGGCACCGCGGCGAGGTTTCGGATCCCGCTGGAGGGTGATCCATGGGCGAGAAAGGCGACTTTCCCGCTGCATGCTACAGCTAAACTTCCGGAACGCTCCCCTTATTATCCATCCATCGTATTTCTTATTCGTCTTGTGTCTTCGTTTCTTATTCCTCTCGTCAGTCGTTTTCCTCTTCTCGCCGATTCACGCAGACAGGCAGCCTTGTCCTGGCCTGCTCGTGACCCTATGTGGGGGATTCCTCGAGGTCGGCGGGAGCAGGTCGTTCGCAGGCGCCGGCGTCGTATGTAGGCGGCATCCGGTATGACAGAACGCAGACCCGGCCAGCCTCAAAACACTATATATATATCATGCTGATGGCTATATAGCTGGCCTGCTATACGCCGTGTCAGAGCGGTTTCAAGCACACAAGCGCCGGACAGTTCGCGGGCAAGCCAGACTAGTTGGTTGTTTTAGCTGCTGGCCGGGTCCCTCTCGTCCGTTGGGCAACAACCTGAGGTTAACTAACGAGCTAAATAAATATCCACGCAGTCAAGGCGGCTTCGAGGTCGAGCCCCTTACACCTTGTTGATACACCGGTCTTTTTTTGCGGCCGTCGTTTGGCAGCGGGCCCTCGTGTGATTCTCTCGTCCTCGCTGGCGTTCGACTTCTTGCTGCCTCTCGCTGCCTGGGCCCCCCTGCCTAGGCAACCATGCGCCCGCAGCAAACGACCCCTGCATCGCAGCCTGTTTGCGCCTCGTTCGTCTGCTGTTAAAAGCAGGCTGAGCCCCTCCTGACTCGGGAGGGAGTGGGAGTGAGCAAGCCAAAAAAAAAAAAAAAAAAAAAAAAAAAAAAAAAAAAAAAAAAAAAAATACACAGAGTGGAAACAGATATACCCCAAGCACGGCGTTCTGGAAAGGCGACGGTGAGGCCTCGAGGACGTCAAATGGTTGCTCTTATAGAGTACAACACAATGGGGTCAAAGCAGCCCGCGAAGGACTTCGACTGGGGCTATCTCATACAGCCGGACAAGAGTCCCTCGCCGCGGCTGGAGCAGCTGTGTCTGGGACTCGCAGGCGTTATCGTAAATATACCCCGTCCTCTCGTCTTCTTTTATTTTTGCCTGATGATAATATCTATATATCGTTATAAAAGTATTTTATATGACAGACTAACGGTGTAAAATAGTCTGAACTCGATCCTTCATCTTCTACAAAGGAGCTTACTCCTGAGAAATTGGCTGCCTTTTATCGTGCTGTAGGAGGGAACTATGATAGCTTGTTTCTGAACACTCCCAGTGCATCTCTTTCGTTTATATACCAGTCTCTGGGTTGCTTTCATACCCTCCAACCGACCAAGAATGCCTTTGAAGCACCGTCTATTCCCGCGTTGCTGCCACATGGCTATATCAGATGGCAGACAATCCAGCTCTTGCTTTGCCCCGAAGAGCACACCCCTTTTCTCCAGAGAGCAGTGGAAATGTTTGATATAGTTGACGTCCATGAAGGATACTTGCTTCCCAAGACCATTCCCGCGTCTGCTTTCCCCACACAGCCAGATCCTGATATGGTCAAATGGCATGAAACCGTCAGTAATCGTCTTGAATTAGAGTCTGCTGCCACTACTCCGCATACACGGCCGCCTGGTAATGCGCATCCTCCGTCGTGCACACGGGGGACTCGCCAGTCAAGGAACGAGGAAGACGGTGATTATTTCAACCAGAGTCACTACTATTCACCCACTGGTAGAAAGGGGGCCACTGCATCGAGACAAGGCTCTAGAGAACCTCATAGCCGTATCCCACACCCTTTACGGTATACTGAGGCAGCCGACTATACTGGCGACGCTGGACCCAAGACAGCCGGCTTCGAGCGTCCCCCATCAGCTTCTCGATCCAAGACATCCTACCATTATCGTGGCCATTCCAGCCCACCGAGTGCGTATAGACGGTCATGGGCACATCCTGAATCATCAGATGGTGACAACGAAGGGGTTGCTATCGCTGAAGATATTCACTCACATCATCATCACAGCCGGATGGGCGAACCACGACACCATCACCACCACCACCACCACCACCATGGACACCCTGCCCATGAAGAAATATTCCCTTCTCGCTCCTCCCACGTACGACATCATTCTCACGAATCTATGCATCGCCATCGACAGCCTTCACACAAGCCCATGCACGAGTCACAAAAGAGGAGAATAGATGAGGAGGAGCCTGAGATCTACTACTCATACCCTCCGCCCAGACACATTCCCGAAATCAAACCGACAACCTACGACGACAGTGCAGCAAATGCATTCCCTTCACCAAAGCATCATAGCCACCATTTTCACCCTAGGTATGTTGACCTATTCGATGACGATGGCGTTCCCAACTTCAGTCACTCCACTCCCGGCTCTCAGCGCGGCTCAAAGTCCAGCAATCCAGCGGAGAACCCACACACATCTCCTCCGATATCCCCTACCACGACAACTGATCAGTACAGCGAGCCAATGCACCCAGATCATCGATCACGCTTGCACCGTCACCAATCCCTTCGTGAGCCAAGACAGAGGAAAACAAGGGGGAGACGGGGCACTGAGATTCGTCCTCGCTCTCACTCTCGCGGGTCCCCATCTCGTCGCCAGCATCATTATTACCAAGATTACAGACATGCAGATGACCAGATACATTCGTCTCGAAGTACACGAGAGCGAGAGCGGGAACGAGGACGGGAACGAGATATAGAACGCTCCCGGTCCCGTCCACGACGAGGCGAGGATGAGATGTGGAGTGAGAGCGATAGCAGCATCGACATTTCGGACGACGAATACGCTGTTCCCACCACGGCCGCACAAGCACAAGGACAAGGACAGCCGCCGCCATCATCATACACTGCTCCTCCGGCACCCATGCCTCCTACCGCCGGCCCGATACCGATCATTAATTCCAGCGGAGGCCAGCGGGAGACCAGCAGACGAGCGAAATATGCTGCAAAGTTGGAGTCTACTATTAAAAGCGGGCTGAGGAACAGTTCTGGCAGTAGCAAGGAGAAGAGAAGGAAGAATAGGAATAGTGGTGAAGGACAGTACGGTAGTTATCCAGGGGGTAGGCCACGTTCGCGGTCTACGCATCGGAGACGAAGTTAACTGTATGCCATTGTTGCTGTGGCTATGATATATGATGACGGCCGACCCAGTTTTACTACTTTTTATTTCATTTTATTTTATTTTTTTTCTAATTCATTTCTTTGTATTTTTGGTCTAGGAAGGACATCACCTCTCTTGTTTGGCGTGGGAGCCTACGGGGCATTTATAGGGAGGATGCTGGTAAAATGTTGAATGCAGTATCTAACCCTGGCATATTCTATGCACTGTTTTTTGTTGCGTGTAATACTATCTAAAGGGACTATGAAATAAAAAGCCATGGCCTAAGGGGTATGATGGATTGCATTTTCCGTCAATCAATAGGAACAATTGAGTATAGGAGACAGTAAATAATAGTTGTCCATTTTCGATGACCACTTTTGCTTCGATTCACACACGTATAACCGCTCATCTTATTATTTGGTTTCTGCATTTTTTTCTCTCTTAGTATATGTAAAGGGAAGGAATGTCAGTAAATAAGCATTTTGTTATTTGTTGATTAGGAGACGCTCAGGAGGGAAAAAAAAAAGAGTAAAAGAGGAAGACAACGCCGACGACAGCAGGTTTTTTCTTTAGTATGAAATAGGAAACTTTGCACGCAGACAGAGAAAAAGGATTAAAACGGGATACTGTAGAGCAAGGCAATGGCAATAGCATGTCAATGTTCCAATGACATGATGATAGCCATGAGAGGGGTGGTGAGAATGGCAGTGGAATATGCGAAGAAAAGAGTCCAGCGTCTAATGCTCGAGGATGCGAAGACTGCCCTGGACGACGACGTTCTCAAGGATGGAGCCTGGGGGGATGTCAATGGTGCTGCCCTCGGTGGCCACAATGATGACGGTTCCCTTGAGGGTGACACCACGGCCGAGGTTGACAGCACCGGAGATGGTGAGGTGGTCGAGCTCGAGGATACGGGGGATGCTGGGGATGTGGTTCATGAAGTCGGAGACCTTCTTGAAGTCTGTTCCGAGCTTGATCAAGGGGGCGTCACCGAAGCGGTTGGGGTCGATGACGAGCTGGCCGTGTTTGAGGGTGTAGAGGTCAGACTTGACGAGCATGAGGTCCGAGCAGGTCTTGACGGGCAAGAAGCGGCGACGGGGCACGTTGACGCCGTGAGCGTTCTTGAAGTGGCGGATGGCAGCACCGACGGCAGTCTCGAGCTGGATGATGGAGATGTCTGCCTCGCCCTTCTTGTCGGCAGGGATGGTCTTGCCATTGGGGATGATCTCCATCTGGAGGCCGCCCTCTTCGACAACACGCTTGACGGCGCGGAGGTTCATCCAGATGTTGTTGGTGTTGAAGTACTTGAACTTCTTGATGGACTTGAACTCGTTGACGTGCTCCTTGGGCACCTGGGCGATTTCAAGCAGACGGGCCTTACCCTCGTAGTCGATGATGGTACCACCCTTGACGTCAGCCTTGGTCTTGTTGGTGAGCTCCATGATGTACTCGGCGTCGTTCTTGACCATGTGCTCGAGGATGCGCATGTCGACGACAGCACCCAAGTTGTCAGCGTTGGAGAGGAAGATGATCTCGACACCGCGGTCGAGCAGCTTGTCGAGGGTGCCCGAGTTCATGAGGGACTCGAAGACGTCTCCGTGGCCTGGGGGGTACCAGTCACTGATGGCGGAGTCGTAGCTCTTGGGGGCCGGGAGAAGGGAGTCCCTGAGGATACGGGGGTATCTGGACTGGTTGAAGGTGATGATGTCGATGTTGTGGCCCTCGTACTTTTTGATGATGGACTGGGTGTCGTCGTCGGTGTTGAAGGAGTTCATGAGCACCAGGGGCACGCTGACGTTGTAGGTGCGGTTGAGGTACTCGATCTGTCTGACGGAGAGATCGAGGAAGGACATGCCCTCGCGGACCTCGATGACGGACTTTGGTCCCACGCATCCCATAGAGGTACCGAGGCCACCATTGAGCTTGACGACTGCGAGCTTCTTGAGATACTCGACCGAGGCGGACTCGCCCAGGTCGTCGTACTCGACCACCTGGTTGGGCTGTGGAGGAGCAATGCGGTCCCAGGAGAGGACGTTGCCCTTGGCCTTGTCGTTCAGGTATCTGCGGAAGAGCGAGAAGAAGTTGTCCATCTCGGCCTCGAATCGCTTCTTTTCGGCGGGATCCTTGACGGTGTCACTAAGGGCGTTGAGGGCGTTGCGCATCTGCGCGGCCGCCACGTTTGTCGAGGCGCTCTCGAAGGCCTGTCTCTGTTAGCATATCCGTACATAACACATCTATTGCCATCATTGACCACAGTAGATCATCGTAGACCATCGTAGACCGTGGTTGATCGTGATAGGCGATGCTGGCCGTCGAGGAGGGTCAGGGTATCAACCCCCCCGGCCACGAGCAGAGTACGCCACCACCACGGCCCAAAAAGCACCACCAACAGCAGCCAAAAAAAAGAAAGAAAAAAAGAGAGAATAGAGGACTCACCATGTTGGACTGAGACTTGAAATGGTGTCTGCTCTGGCTCTCATCGCGTCCCTCTGCCCCGGGAGCCTGGAGATGGGTTGCAAATGCCCTGCCACTAGCCATGTCGAGGGAGGCCGGATAAACAAACGACGGGCGTTTTAGTGTTAAGCTCGGAGCTTCGAGTAGCTGCTGCGGCAAGGAGTCAATTGAGCGAGATCAGGCACCGGCAGGCAATCTAGAGACGGACAGACGGAGACGAGCTGGTCAGCGAGAGCGTTGGTGCTGGTGTTGGAGGTGCAGAGAAGGGGATGAGGTCCTTTTTCGAGGGGTTGAGGACGCTGCAGGCGAAAGGGACGGCTGGGCAGGGTTCCCGGCCGGTTTGGCCAGCAGGGCAGACGCAGACCAGAAGCAAGGCAGCAGAAGATACACGAAGACGGCACGGCTTACCTGGTGATGGCGATGCTGAGGGTGATGGTGGTGGTGGTGAGGGTGATGGTGGTGGTTGAGAGTTCGGCTTTCTACAGAATAAAATAATATCGAGGCTTGCCAGCGAGATATAAATAAGTAAACGCCTATCTTACGTAGCTCAGGGGCAAAGGGGAGCTCGCTGGGTCTGCTTGATTGTCTACGGGCGTCTCCTTTTTCCTACGACGCAGCAGCAGCAGCAGCAGCAGCATCTCCTGCTGGCGCTGCGGCCTTCCATTGCTTCTTCGGCCGCGTCTGCTTCTTCTTTTCTTCTTCGTGGCGAGTCTGCGTCCTCTTCTGCTTCTTCTGCTGCTGCCTCTGTCTCTGCCTCTAGCTGGCTGCTCGACCAAATCTGCGCCCCTGGACCCAGAACGTGAGAGGCTGCGCTGGTGCTATTTATTTCTCTGCTGGGCCCTGGCTGCGTCTTGCCGGGGAGAGGGATCCCCTTCCAGCAGCACCCCTGGCTGGATCGACTGCTAGCCAGCTGCAGGATGGAGAGCTCGAGACAGCCAGCGGAGACTCACAGCAGAGACACGGCCGAAGATCGAGAAATGCAGACGGACGCCGTTGGAAGTCGAAAAGGACTGACTTTACTTATGGTTATATTAACCACTAGCTGGCTCCAGACTTGGCGGTTTTACTTCTGGCGCACACAAAATTTCAGGTCGACCAAGGGCCCCGGGGGCAGCGGATGGCAGTCGACCCAAGACAGCGACCAGAGACAGGCCAGGTAAGCGGCAGAGAGACAGAGACATCCATCGCCCTTCAATAATAATAATGGCCCCCGGGGAGACTGCAGACAGCTGATCTGGGCGGGTAGAAAAACGACCGAGGCGCCATGGCTCAGCACGGCGCGAGACGATCAGAGAGCTCGACCAACTGGCGGCAGCGGGAACCCCAAAGGGAGCCCCGGCCGGCTGCGAGTCCTGCGTCAAGCTCCAGCTCCAGCTCCAGCTCCAGCTCGACCGCCTCGCTGACGTCGACACCCTTCGAGCGGCCGCGGTGGAAGCCGGGCAGCAGCAGCAGCCGCCGCGGCGAGGGAGGAGCAGGAGGCAACATCCGGGGCTTTCGTGGCTGGGAAGCCGTTGACTGCGGCAGCGGCAGCTTGAGGACGCTGGGTGCCCGATACCACGAGTCTCCTCCCTCGTCGTCTTCCAAGGTGCAGACGCCCATTCACCCGGCCATCGTCGAGCGGAGGAGGCTGTACGTCGGCAACATGCCTTATATGGCCAAGAAGGAGGACGTCGTCGAGCTGTTCGGCGGCCAGGGCGGAGACGAGACCACCAGCCCCTACAATATGTACGTCTAGAACTTCCCCTTCTTCTTCTCTCTCTTTCTCTTGCTCTCGTTTTCAGGCTCTTGTTATTATTATTCCTCTCAGTTCCTAAACTAGTACGCCGCCGGTCTTATCCCTATCGGGTGTGTTGTGTGTGTGAAGAGAACGCAATTATATATCAAATGAACCCTTTACGGGACGGAATCCATCCTAATGGTTCCGCCGACCTCAGTCCACAGACCAGGCTGAGCGGGCCATGGCTGATTTAAACGGTAAGCTCGTCCTGGGCCGTCCCGTCAAGGTCAATCCGGGAGTTCCCAGGGCAGACCTGCAGCCGCCGCTGGGCCGGCGAGACCTGGACCTGGACTCGCCGGAGCCCAGGGAGGAGTCAAACGAGCAGCAGCAGCAGCAGCAGCAGCAGCAGCCGGCGGCGGGGACTTACCCTCCCAAGTTCGTCTTTGAGCGGTGGACTCGAGACGATGCGTCCAAGCATTGGTACGGCTACGCTGCAGAGGGTCGCCGTCTGTTCGTCGGTGGCCTGCCTCGGATGCGTAACCAGCCTACCGTCGACTACGAGATCCGCAAGGTCTTTTACGGGTTTAACATGTATGTCTGTTTCTACATATCTTTCCCCCCCTCCCCTTTTCCCCCCTCCTCTCCCCTTTTTTTCGGTTGCATTAATGCGTCTGGGCTTGGCTGGGTCAACTATTAATTAACCGATATCCTATATAGTGAGGCAATAAGTAAAGTCATAATATCTAATAGGGACAAACTGCCCCTGTCTGGCAGCCAGTATTACTACCTCTTCGTGGACCTAGAGTCTGCAGAGGAGGCCGACAAGGCTCTCAAGACCCTGGACGGCGTCAGCGCCATCTACGGCAACCGGCTGCACATAAGAAAGGCCAGAGGTAACTCTCGCAAGCCGTCTGAGCGAGACCGCTGGCGGGCAGAGAACGAGAAGAAAAAGGACGAGGAAAAGACTGCCGCTCAGGACCAAGATCACCTCCTTGATGCTCCAATTGAAGCCGAAGGGATCACCCAGTCACTTGTATAGCCTTCATCGTCTCCTGGTTGGTTGGTTGGGCTGTTCCATACGATTATTACTATTATTAATCTTTTAAAGATACGCTTCTCTTCTTGGTTATTATTTTCATGGACTGATATAAAAAGAAAATACCTTTGGGGAAATAAGTGAGTCTAAAAAACCTTTTTAAGTGTAAAAATTACGGTCCTTCACACGTAAATTCTGACTCGAACGGGTATCTTCTTCTTTCCCATATATATCTACTATCTACCTTGAGACAGAAGAAGATTCTACAGCAATTCTCCCTCCTCGATTGGCTTGAAGACTTTTGTTAAATAGTCGGGGTCATCCTCGTCCAGGTCATCATTTATTGTACACACGTATGGCAAATAATCTTGTACTTGTTCCAACCCAAGAGTATCGCCTGATGCAGAAAGTTGCCGACTGTCACCACCTGTTTGAATGAATACGTCTTGCGAAAGACGGCAGTGATTGACATATTGATATAGCTGAGCTTCTTAATAGCTAGGACGCCATGTTCGTTTGGTCCGCTCTTTTTTTCTGACTCTCTTCACTGTATCGGATTTGTCCATGGGCAGTCTCCACAGCAATCGCCCAGTGGTTCTTGCTCATGTCGCAGTTGCCCTCTTCGTCCACAATTAAGTCCAAGGGTGGACGCATCATGGTGGAGCTTCTCAATAGGCCACTCGAGGAACTCCTCGCCCGCTGAAATGCCGTTCTCCTCCAGGGTATCGTAAATGAGGGTGTAGGTCCGCGACATCTTGATGGTGGAAGGTAGAAATGGTGACTTGGAATCAACGCAGGGAAGAAAGATAGAAGATTAGATAGACATTGACGCGATATCCAAAGGTGAGAATAAAGTTCGGTTTTGGCAGCAAAACACAAGTGTTGTCACCTGATAACTTAGTATCCATGGATGGATGTCCTGCCAAAAGGAGATTTTATTTGAACATTCCAACATCAAATCTTTGTCCATACGAAGGACAACTTGCCTCGTGGGCTACCTAGGCACTTACTACGTATTCGATACACTTTGGAGCACTTTCGCTGACTCGGCCTCTCCCCGGCGTCGCATCATGAAGCACTCTTCAGTTCCGGTTCCATCACGCGCTGATGTCATGGCGGCATGTGCACTCCGTGGTCCTTTGGCAAACGGCATCCCATACAATAGTGATATCTGGGTCAAGTACGGTACTGGCGTGACGGAAGCCGAAGCGATATTGCAGCAGTTTGTGAACGAAAATGCAGATCACAGCATCGTATACACGCCAAAGGTTTATGACTACTTTACCGGGCAGCGAATAAGCGATATACCAGTAACATATATTGTTATGGAGCGAGTATACGGCGAGGCTCTTACATCAAAAGAGGATGATACAGTCCTCGAAAACATTGCTGCTGCTGTCCGCCATATCTGGGAGCTTCCGTTACCACCACAGGCGTCCATTGGACCATTGGCAGGGCAGGTACCTTATAACCGGTTCTTCTCAGACTATGGTGCAGGCCGGACCTTTCAGTCGACTGAAGAGCTCCAGGCCTGGATTAATGAGAAGCTGAAGGAAGAGGGATGGCCTGATAGGGTCGACTTACCCTCGGAGCGGTGTATCTGCCACTGTGATCTCTCGCAGTTTAATATCCTCCGTGGTAACCCAGTTATTATTATTGATTGGGGCATGTCGGGAGTTTACCCACGCATCTTCGACGAGTTCGCCCTATTTCACCAGTTCAATCTCCGAGGTTCCAAGTTTGCTAAGGCTCTTCATAAGAAGCTTTTCGGGAACAAATTGCCTAGACACCTACGACCGCTAACGATTGTATCAAGAATTAATACCTGGGGCTCGTAGAGAGAGTCCATGCAGGTATTCAATATCAATATCTAGTGCTTGCATAGCTCATGACGAAATTTCGCGGCCGGCTTCCACTGGCAAACTGACTAACTGACAACTTCTGGTGGTTTCTATGTCACCATGTCTTGCAACATGCAAAGAACCAGTACGACTTACCACTTTGTCGAGCAGCCTTCCACCGCTGTACCGCAGCCGATGGGAGCAGATCGATTTGAGCCAGCCATGAATCTCAGTCAGAGTCTTCAACTTGAAACCAACGGGGCCCGCGCTCGTTTGGTGTGTCTGGAGATATAAATACGTGCAAGAAATATTAACTAATCAGCGTATATATCAATTAGATAGGCATCTCATCCATTTATAGAGAGAGCATGAAGCTAGCCGAGTCAGGAATATTTATATTCGTGAAATCCCTATTTTGATCTACACCAATGGACACTGACTAAGTCGTACGTTTGGCCTTCGGCCAGTCCTGTTGGGATATTGCGAGGGGATGACGCTGCTTGTCACAGTCGGGGCGCCCTAATCACCCCCTTTTAACTACCATGATACTTAGAAAATGTGGAATATAATATAAAAACATGGTATTTCTCTTTCATTAGTTACCTTCCAAGCAGTATAAGAAAGAAAAGAAAAAAAAAAAACAAACTTGCTACTGACATTACCTAAAGAGCCATATGGAGGTCAAAAGTGAGTAGAATAGGAGATTGGCTGACATGACAGTTGAAACAGAAAACAATAATATCAAAATGGAGGCCGAAAGAAAAGAGGTATCGCAAAAAACAGAAAGATAGATAGCATAGTGTACGAGATTTGACCGGGTTTTTTTTCATCCTCTCCCTCTCAATTCTCCTTCTCATCTCAATCAAGATGCGCCCACGCCGCTGACGCTTCGTTTTGATAGGAAACTTCTACGTGGCTTTGGAGAGTCAGCGGTGCTCTCTTCTGGACCAGTGTTGGAATGGGAAGTACCTGGTCTCAGAGACGAGGACTCGGAAGACGTAAAGACAGTCTTGATAGTCACAAAGCCATTTCCAACCTTGACGTTACGCTCCTTGCCCGCGTTAGACCCTTGGTCGTCCAGGAAGAAGAGAGCTTCTCCCAGGATGTCGTCAGATCCAAAGACGGCGTGGTCCTTGACTTGCAGCTGGAACTGGGCGTCCGCCGTGACCGAGTTGATCTTGATCGTCTCGTGGCCGGGGTCGAATTGCACGACTGATTCAGTCTCGGAGGAGGAGCCGTGGGCCTTGTGGGCTTTGGACTTGTGGATTTCTTTCATCCCTTTGCTGGTCTGCTGCTTGACTACTATTCGGACGTTAGTGGAGCGTGGGTAGCCGGTGGCAGAGACAATTGTGATGTTAGCTGCTCCCGTCTCGCCTTTGATACTAGATACGCCGAGGCCGGCCTGAGAAGCGCTGCTGCGTGAGCGCGAGTGTGACATGACGGGGGATCCGGATGGTGAGTCTGCTAATGCTCCGGCGCGCTGAGGGGTTCCTGGTGCTGACACTTCCACACTGGGTGTGTGGCCGTGAGTCCCGTTGGTAGCAGTGGCTGCGGTGGCGGCTTCCGGCTCGGCCTCAGTCTCAACTTGGGCACGGCTGGATCGCTTGAAGCCGTGCTTAAGGAAAGACGCTCCCTTGACTACTCCACCTCCGAGCATGGTGACTCCCTTGACAGGGGCTCCAACAATCTTTCCTGGAGCTGCAAAGGTCCCGGAGAACGTGGATGAGCCTTGTCGAGAACGGGTAACGTAGGCTGGCTTGAAGAGCAGCTTCAGTCGGATTGCACCAGACTTGCCATCGAGAGGAAGGCTGATCTCCTGAGCTTGGAATGGATCCAGATGGGTAAGGTCAATGCTAGTGCCTCCCAGATAATCCGCCTTGTCACCAAAGTCCCAGTCGTAAACGTCAGCCCGGAAGTTAGCTGCAATTCTAGACTTGATGGGCGTTTCGAAGAATTCGTTCCAGGCTGGGTGCAGCGTCTTCTTCTGGACCTTGGTCTTGAATACTTCCTTGTCTCCAAGCTTGAACTTGCAGTATGGGTCACTGAATCCGTTTCGATCTGCTGATGGCAGATCGGCAGCATCCAGGATGTCCACCCGAAGATTTCCCATATTGTTGATGCTCTCCGATGGGTCAAGCTTCATCTTAACCGGGAGATACTTCAAGCTCACAGTAACCTTGCTGTTAATTCCATCGGATCCTCTCAGAACAAGCTCAGTTGGTTTATACTATCACATTGTCAGTCAGTCAGGATCCAGGCATCTAGTCAGTAGCAAAACGTTAAAACTAACCAAAGATTGTTGGAGAGTGGTCAGAGTTGGTCCAGAGAGCTTGGCGATTGAGTGATCTTCAGAGTCGTCGTTGGGACGGTCATGCTTGGCAACAAGGCGCAGGGTGATCTTGGAGAACTCCATTTCAGGAACGAATGCATCGCCAACTATAACGAATTGGTCAGTATTATTGGTCAACAAACGCTTGATTATATGGTTCCTTTCTTACCATCGCCAAATACCATGTGCTTAGATTGAATAGTAGGCGAGGTATAACTTGGGTAAAGGTTGTCATCCATCAAAACCTCAAGCTGGGTGCCAGTGCTTGAGAAATCTCCTTCCTCTAGCTTAAAGACAATCAAACCAGATTCTATCGTTCGTTAGGCTCCATTCATTGGCAGTGTACCTTTGTATACAATAAAACATACCATATTTGTGCACATCTTGTGGAGTGAGGCGGATCTTCGGTACTTCCTTCTCAGCCTTTTCGCCATTGACCAGGCCGTCAGTGCTTGGACGAGCATCACCGTTCGTGGTAGCCTCAGCGTTAGCAGTAGTGTCAGCATCAGTCGGCTTGCCTTCTTCTTCAGCGGCTGCGGCTGCGAGCTCCTTCTGGGCCTCGAGCTCGTCGGCCTCTTCATCAGGGTCAACGACGTTCAAAGTTGGGTAAAAGGCAACAGTGTAGTTGAGAATCCCTTTCTGGTGACTGCGGCCATCGAGCTTGAGAGGAGTGGACAAATCTCTCTTTTCATCATGAACCTCATATTCGCCATCCTCTCCCTCCTTGATGTACTCGCCAACGTTTAACTCGACTAAACCAAGAGGTCGGTCCTTTCCAATGGATTCATCATCCATGACTTCAAGGACCAGCTTCTCGCGAGCAGAGTTGACGGGAACATAAAGGACCTCGTCCCACTCGGGGTTCAAGTTGTTCAGCCAGGTGACAGTACGGCGAACTTCCATTCCAGACTTCATGACACGTAAGTAAGGATCAGATTTGCCCATGGTCTCGACATTTCGGAGATCCTTTGCGTTCTTTATGTGAAGTCTCATGACACCGATAGGGTTGATGTAACCACCGGTGCCTACGACACCCTTGAGAGCAACTGGCTTCCATTCTAACCTCATCTTGACACGACCGGTTTTGGCACCAGCAAGTTCGAACCATTCTTTGCCTTTATCCATCATCTTCAACATGTCGTTCAGCTTGATCTGTTGTTTTCCAAGAATGGGGTCGGTAGCAAGGTCACGGTCATCCTTGATCATCATTCCAAGGCGAGCAGTCTTACGATCAGTGATCAGGATTTCCTTCGAGGGGTCGGGGAAGATGGGGTTGTTGGTACGCTTCAGCTTCTTAGTGATGTGGACTTCCTTGCCATTAAGAAGCAGGACAGCATAAGGGTTGAGCTGTCCGATAAAGGACTTGCTTCCGTCGAGATCCTTTGCCTGTTCAACGGTGAACTTGGCAATACCGGTGTTGAGCTCTGGCGGGGGCTCAATGGCACCGCCATCGGTCTTCTTGGAAGTAAGGACGGGGAAGAAGCGAACGTCTGCCTGCATGACACCACGGTTACGGCCGTTTTGCATAATATCGAGGTTAAGGTTCTCATGCACCTCCTCAGTCTCAAGAGATTCGAGGGAGAAGGTTGCGGTTCCGAGTTCGACGTCCTTTCTGAATTCGTTCCAGTCAAAGACTTGCAGGGTGAGGGCATCGGTGAACGATGTGATAATGACATAGAGCGTTTCGTTCCATTTGGGGTTCGAAGTGTCAGATACCGTCTTTGTCCTACCTAATTCGGCTCGGCTGTTGATGGAGACCAGAGTGTAAGGGTCTGGGGTGCCAGAGAACTGGTCGGCCTTCTTGAGGCCGTTGGCTCCGTGGATGGTAACGGCAAGGACACCAATGGCCTGGTCGACTGGGTTGCCAGCGAGCATTTTAGCAATTTCGACGGGGAAGACATTCGGGTCGTACATCATCGGGGCCAAATTCCCGTGGATCTGTTCCGTGATGAAGGTTTCGAGACCAGGAATGAAGTTGATATCGAAGCCTAGGGTCTCACCACCAATGGGTTTACAGACGTAGTCGATCTCGGGCTTGCCCAGGAAAGAAATATCAATACGTTCGACGTGTGGAAATTGGATTTGCAGCTTTACTTTTACTCTCATCAGGCCGGAGAAGGCAAAGTCCTCCACGATGACATCGAGACCTTTGCTGACAATGCCCTTACCGACACGAACTTCAAGTACAACCTTGGGGTTGATCTTGTCCTTGATCTGGCGAGCAGTCAAGTCCATCTTGTCAGCAGGGGTGAAGCTGAATTTCCAGTCCATGAGGACGATATCTGGTTCAGTCTTGGGGTAGGTTTTGACATGCTCGAGACGAGGTGGTTTGCTACCGAGTGTAAACGTCTTGAGACGCAGGCTGTCAAGGAAAGCTGGGGTAGAGGTACTGAGGACCTGGTCCACAGAGCAAATGATAGAGTGAGCAAGATTGGGAGCATAGATGGGCCAGAATTTGGCGAGGAAGCTGTTTATCCATTCGAGAGTCTCGGTGTCCGTCTCGAGCTTGTTCTTAGCCAGCTCTCTGGTAATATCATCACGGAAGTTTCGTCGAACACGGCGAACAGAAGTACGGTAGTAGGTACCACAAGCGGCCATGACGAGGAACACCCATCCTAGGCCACCACCGAAGAGAGCAATAATCCAGGAAGCCAGGCAGGCAAATATGATAACTGCAGTGTTGTGGTACCAATCTACACGGTGATGTTAGTTACCAAGGCCCCTGCTCAGATAATAAACAACACCGCCTGGATGCATACCTCCGAAGAACTTATCCTCAAGCTTCCCCTCTAGGAGAGTCGGAGGCAGTCCGGGCTCCTCACCGGTGCCGTCTTCTGCAGCCGGAGCAGAGAATTGAGGAGCCCATCCAGTTCTACCGGGAGCGAATTTCTCCTCTTCGGTGAGTTCCTTGACCTCCATCTTGGGCTTGTCTGCTTCGTCAGCTTTTTCCATTTCAGCAGGTTTTTCCGTGCCATTTGTAGCCCCCTGAAGATAGAAGAAGTTCCCGGTCAGTTTTTTTTGAAGTGAATTGAGGATGAAAGAATGGAAATGAAACAGTGGGCCAGTGAAAGCAGCAGTGAACAACGCTGAGGGATCCCTTTCAACGTACCATATCCGTAGCTGGAGCAACGGCATCAACTGTCTTCCCATTGACAGCCTGACTCCCGTTTGTTCCATTCGTGCCATTCTGCTGGAAACCAGCAGGTATCGCCTACAGATAGTCTGTCAGACTCCATTCAAGGCAGCAGCAGCATGTATGTAGGTACATTGGCAGGCGAGGAGGAGGGGGGGGAAGAGATCTGGACGCACCATCTTTGCCTGTTCAGCTTTCTTCTCTGGCGACGCATCTGGATCGAACTGGAACGCAGGCACTCCGGCCTTCTTGCTCTCGTCCACCAGCTTCTGCTCGATGGTCTCCGGCGCCGGGCGAGCAGCGTCGGTGGCCGGCGACTCTGCCTGTGTAGCCATGGCCGCAGGCAGCAATTGGACGTTCCCCCTTGGTTGTCTTCACGTATCGATGCCGTTCAAGTCGCAGCAACGAGCTTCATACGGCGAGCGGGCGAGAGACGGGGAGTAAGATGCAAGACAGCGAGGCGCGGGGGTGGAAGTGCAGCTGCAAGGGGAGACGCAAGCTCGCAGGGCGGACTGCCGCTGGATGGAGTGAGCGGCTGTCGTTCTGGCTGGGGATGTTTGACGATGTTGACTGGGTTTTGGTGGTTGGTTCACTTTTTGACGACGGCGGAGTTTGGTCCTACACAAGCACAGCAGACGGCACCGCAGCTCATTTCACAGACGCATACGCACACACGCACACACAGCCGGCAGAGATGGGGGGGGAGAGAGAGCAATTAAGTTCTGGCTGAGTTGGCGGAGCTGGAGATAAATAATAATAAAATAAGTCGAGGGAAAAAGCAACGACCGACAAGAGTTGAGGGCCAAAGAGGACGGCCGCGATCTCACCAACCAACACCCCGGACAAGGGCGGCGATGTGGAACCTGGCTTGGAGAAGCAGAGGACAGAGAAGAAGCAAAAGATAGGCGGACGATGGGGCAGTTATACACAGGTTCTCTTACACAGGGCGGAGGGCGTGTGAAGACTGCAGATATGTACTCATATCAACTTGCTACCGATGTCGACTCCTCGACAATAATGCCATCAGCCATCACCGCAGCATTGAGTGGACACAGCGGACGGGATAGACGAGACCGGTGGGCGTCCTGGTGGCAAGTAACATGCTAGTAGGAAGCATCCCTAGCGATATATCAACTCCATCTCCATCGAGATCGTGCTTTTTGCGCCAGATGCGAGCTCCGAGCTTGCAGGGAAGCAGCTTCTGGTCCCAAGCAGCCGATACGATGACACGCAACCAGGCCTCCACCTCACCAGCCACGCTCTCTGTCTATGGTCAAGGGCGACAGAGAAGACATGGGAGAGCGGGTTGACCGCGGCAGACGCCCCCTCGCCTCGATGATCGTGAAATTTTGTCGATATCGTGATACAGGCAGCTTGATCGTGGCTGATGCCCCCTTCGTCTTGACATACTTCTGACCCCCTTACTGGCCCAACCAGCAATATTTGCCACATCGTGGGCTTCAGGCAGGCCACCTTCTCCACCTACCTGCCAGTCGGTTGCAGCAGTAACGCTGGCCGTGCGTCCCTTTTTTTTTTTTTTTTCCATTGACTTTCTTCGGACTGAGGGAGCCCAATTAATACTCTGGCTGGTAGAGTTAGTTCTCCCTTCGAGTCGGGAGATAGAAGCAGACCGAAACCATGGGAGGCAGACGGAGACCGGGCCAGGGTGCAGAGCAGGTGAAATGGCATGGGTAGCCACGGCTCTGGTTCAGAAATATACCTTGTGCATATATTGGTTATTATGACAGGTTCCTGGGCAAAAAAAAAAAAAAAGGGCGTGAGCTGCATCAGGGCCTCTTCCTTACCCTTGACTTGGATGGGATGGAAAGAGGGAAAGGACACAAATATTATTATTTGAGAAGGGAAAAGGGAGAAGAAAAAGAAAAAGCAATAATGTCCTGTTTGAGGCATGCGAGTCAGTGCGAGTCAGATTGAAAAATGACATGCGTCGACGACGGGAAGAGAGGATGACGGAGAGCACACTTGACCAGCTGTCCTTCTTCTGACCGTTCCGTGTTTCAGACAAGGCCTGCTCAGGCGATGCCGGGTACCTGCTTCTCCTCCGAGATATCTATCATTATCACCTTCCATAGACCGCTCCGGGGTTGAAGTTACTCTGTCACGATCTGCCGATCTTCGCTATAATAACGTCATCGTCGTTTTCATCCCTTGGAAACAATTACTATGGATTTATCTCCACCCAGACATTGAGAACTTGGCTGGAAAGGGGTAGAAAAGGAAGAATATACTATATTGCTCTTCATTACTACATCGACTAATGGGATATTCTTTGGCGCCTGGTTTTTTTTTTTTTTTTTTTTTTTTTTTTTTTTTTTTTTTTTAAAAAAAAAAAAAATTTAGCTTCTTATTCATTGTCCTCGTTAAGTCAAGCAACCTCTTTGCTTATCCCGTTCTGATCACTCCAGCTGCTATCAGCTTCTGGATCTTGGTACGCACAGTAGCGTTCTTCATGTGCTCCCGAAGGGCAGCTGGGTCATTCCGGGCTTGCTGGAGAATGGCCTGCATAACTGGATCTTGGACAATGGCCATAATCTAAAGTAGAAGAAATATTTATGTTAGTGATCACCATTGACTTCATATCAGATTTAATAGTGCAACAAGGGATTTAGGGCAAAAAGAAAAAGGAAAAAAAAAAAAAAAAAAAAAAGGGCACAAAGAACATACCTCTGGGTCCCTTTGGATTCTCTCAGCTGTTTCAGCCTCAGTCTCACCAGCACGCGCACTGAACTGAGCCTCAAGTGCCTTCTGCTGCTGTTGCTCAATCTCACGCTGGTTAGCGCCATTCTCGTCATGCTCCTGTGCTTCGGTGCAGACATCCAGGCACTTGTTGTACTCCTTCATAGCAAAGAGAGCCTGAGCCTTTCTCAGGTAGGCTCGGACGAACTTGGGGTCCCGCTTGATGGCCTCGTCACAGTCCTGGACTGCCTGCGGGAACGCCATCAGCTTGATCAGGGCGGCCGCGCGGTTGCTGTAGCCGCGGTGGTCATCCGGCGCACGCTTCGTCATCTCGGTGTAGGCCTCAACCGCGCCGGGCCAGTCAGCTTCCTTGAACTTCTTGTTGCCTAGCTCGCGGGCCTTTTCAGCCTCCTCAGGGTCGAGGTAGGCCTCTTTTTCAGCCTTGATCTTCGCCTTCTCTGCAGCACGCAGCTTGGCGAGGATCTCCGGAGTACGATGCTCAGTCAGGGACTTTTGGTAGTTAGTGATGGCGGTGGCCAGGTCTCCAAGCTTCTCGTATGAAGATCCGATTCGTCCAAAGGCCCTAAAGCAATATCAGTACATACATATTTTATATGTCATAGGTTAATGTTCCAGGTATACATACTTTGCGATAATCTTAAAGTCAGCAAGCATCTCTCGACCCTCGGCAATGGCCTTCTCGCAGGTTGCAATGGCATCCTTGTACTCTCCCTTCTCAAACTGTGCGGCACTGAGGTTGGTCAGGTAGGTAATGTCGTGGTATATATCCCATGCCTTGCTGTAGTGTTCAATTGCAGCATCAAACTGTCTCTTTTTGTAGTTCTCTGTACCCAGCTTCTTCTCCTCGTCAGCTTCAGCCTTGGCCTTCTTCTTTGCAGCGGCCTCCTCATCTTCAGGTTCAGGCTCAGGTTCAGGCTCGGGGGCCTTTTGAGCCGCAGAACGTGCATCAGGCATCTCCACATCCTCCTCCGCCTCTTTTGGTCGACCGCCAGTAGCACCATCAGCCTCTGGGGGAGCACCAAAGGACATATCAACACCAAGCAGGACACCCATCACCTGCAGGAATCGGGGGTCCCGCATCTCATTGCCGATGGAGTTTGGGTTCTTTGCAAGATTCTGCAGCTTAGCCATGAACTCTGAGTCTGCAAGGAGAGGCGCAGTCTTTGGGTTGCTGGCCAGCTTCCGTATTAGATTTGGGTCGTTGAACATGTTTCCTAGTCCCGCAGTGGGATCACCAGAAACGCCGTCTGCCTTCGCTTCAGCATCAATCGCACGCTTCACGGCCTCTAGACCGGCTTTGGCCTGCGCATTGTTTGAGTCGAGCTTCAGTGCCTCTTCATACGCATCATGGGCACCCACTATATAACCACAGTTAGAACTAGAGCTTTCCCTTTATTCGCCTGTGAGCCGCATAGCCACTCACATAAATCTCCCTGGCCGTGCAAGGCAGCTCCCTTACGGCCCCAGCCCTTGGGCCAGTCTGCCTTCAGCTCCGTCGTCTTGTTTGCGTCTTCCAGCGCCTTGTCAAAGTCCTTCAGCGAGGCATAGGCCCCCGAGCGGTTTGAATACAGGACATGATTGCTTGGATCGAGCTCGATGGCCGCAGAGAACTTCTCACTGTCTCATAACCGATCAGTTCGTGCTCATCCATCGTTCGTCCGGGTCAAGCGTCTTTCTGGGTACTCACACAGCTGTAGTAAAGTCCTTGGCTGCAAACGCCTTATTTCCCTCAGCCTTCAGATCGTCTGCCATGGTCACTTGTCTATCGCAGCACTAGAATAAAGGTCACGCTTGTCTGTGTGTCTGCCTGTCGAGAGAGGGTCCGTCCTGTGAAAGCCTTCGTCGTCTGTCTTGTATATTTATCGACGTGGGAAAAGCTTCTGGAAATTTCGAGCTTCTTTTTATTTTTGCTTTTGCTCCTGGAGGGGAAGGAAACGAACTTCCTTTTTTCTCTTTTCGCCTTTGACAACTCCGACCACGAAAGACGCCCGGCAACCAGCAAGCTACTGTCCTGTAGGTATCAACGGTTGCAGTCACTCCTTAACGCAGTGGACGTCCAGCGATGAGCCGCTCTCCCAGGCCCTTCCGGTGATAGTTCGGCCCTCCTGCGCATCCCGATCCTGGTTAGGCGCAAGACAAACCTGACGGAGTACAAAACAGAAAGAATAAGATATATAATTGACTATGGCTTCGAGTGCTGGCCCTTCACGAGTAAAGGCATCGTCCGGCGATCCGCAAAGCCTGGCGATGAAGCTGTACGACCAGTGCCTTTCCAGCTTCCCGGCAGACCATCTCTTCTACCAGCAGGACTTGCTCGGCCTAGGAGTCATACCAAACGAAGACCTGGCTCTGCTCTTAAGGTGCACTCAGATTCTAGTTGACCAGAGCTTGCTTCGTCTCCTGCAGGCAAAGGATGACCGTCTTGCATGGAAGATCATCGCGCAGTCAGATGCCGAAAAGTTAGTGACTCTTTGCCCTTTTGATATGTTTATCATGCTTTATCTACTAACACTATGATAGATTACAGAATCTCAACGGCGAGGAACGTTTGGTATACAATGTAATCCATTCGACAGGGCGGAACGGTATCTGGACCAAAGTCATCAAGACACGGACAAACTTACATCAAACTATTATGAACCGATGTCTGAAATCTCTTGAAGCGAAAAATTATGTCAAATCCGTCCGGAACGTCAAATATCCTTCAAGAAAAATATACATGCTATCGGGCCTACAACCCAGCGAGGAAATAACTGGAGGTGCATGGTTTACAGACGGCGTGCTAGACGCAGATTTCATTCGTGGTCTCAGTGGCTGGATTGAACACTGGGTCAGCGCAAGGAGCTGGAACTCCCCAGGAGCTGAAGACCAGCCCAAAGGGAAGAAGCGGAAGTTGCCGGCCGATGATTCGGAAACACAGTACATCCCATATCTACCGTCATACCAGGGTCATCCAACCACAGCTGATATCACAAAGGCCATAAATGGATCTGGGCTCACACCTGTAACCATGGACGAAGGAAGCATTTCCCAACTCCTGCAGATGCTCTGTTACGATGGAAGGCTGGTCTCCCTTCGAGATGGAGCCGCATATCGAAGCGTCAAAAAGCCGAATGAAATCTCCCTCCAGCGTGACCTGGGCCTTCAGGGCCCTGACGGAGGCGCTAATGAAGGCTCCTCCTTGGGGTCAAATGGCATGACGGAAGCCCCCTGCGGTCAATGTCCTGTATTTTCCCTCTGTCGCCCAGGAGGGCCTGTCAACGCCGAGAACTGCGAGTATTTCAACGAATGGCTGAAAAGCTCTGCATTATCTTTTTAACATCATTTGGTATCTCATTATCAACCACCATTTTTCGACATCATACCAGTATCAGAACCAGGCAAAAATTATTCGGAAAAGTCTAAATAACCGCATCAGCAACATCATCTGGGCATATTTTCATTTCTGCTCTAAATAACATAAGAAAAAGCGACAGGACATGTTTGTCCTTATTTGGTGTATTATAACATAGAAAGCATAGCGCCGGAGTCAGTGTTTGTTCTTTTGGTTGTCTTTACAAGGTTGAACGAAGCTACACCATGGGAGAAAAAAGGTAAATATGTTCATGGTTTAAAATATCTGAGTGACTTTTATTATCTACCATTTTTTGAATAGCAAAGCGTTTGAGGGTTTCAAGTATTTAATTAAGCCACAATCGAGGATACTCTTCCAAGCCCTGGGTCATATCACGTTAATCATTAAAGATATCTACACTATCATAAGTATTATACACCCAAGATGTAGTTATAAGAACACACTTCCTCATTTGCCCAAATTCTTGCGACACTCATCACAATACCAAGTTCCTAAGGGCTCTCTGGTAAGTCCTACACATTTCCAATGAAACCACTCGTATGGGCAGTTGTCATTATCACAAGCCACCATGTCTCCATGGCTAACGCTTCGACAAGTGCAATACGTCTTCATGTCTTCACCTCCTTCTTCATCATCATCTTCATCCGCATCCTCTTGTGAAGACCGTGCCATCTGTCGTCGAGACATATGAGCGTTTTCAGAATCAGACATATCAGCACTGCTGAGCATCGATTCTTCTTCTTCATCATCCGCTATACCTGACGCTGGAGATCGAGACTTCTTCCTCCCATTGCCGGATACGGGTTTCAAGCGGTTTGCACTCGAGGATCTCTTTGTCGGCTTTCCAGGTGCATTATGCGCTTTTATCTTGCGTACTTGCTGGTGTGGTGCAACCTTTTTTGTAGCAGGTTTCTTCACTCCGGTTGTTGAACGGGGACCGGCGCTACCTGCCCGTGATACTCCCGGAGTCCCGGCCTTAGGGGTCCCAGGGCCAGTTGATGACTGCCGCAGGTTTGAGGGAGCAGCAGGCAGCGTACTAATTGATCCATTTAATCGTCGCCGTTTGCTATCAGCTGCTCCAGCAGATGATTCACGGCGCTGCTGATGTAGTGCTGTGGCCGCTGGTGTAGCCGGTGCCGAGTTGCGAGCAGCAGCTTGGGTAGCAGCAGCAGCCCCTACCGGTGCACGAGAATTAGTAGTATTGTTCAGTCTCTGAGCAAGGTTATATTGTAAATTCATGTTCCCTGATGCGGCATTCAATGGGGTGGAATAAGACCCTTCATGGGTAGCAGCTTCAGGGAATATAGCTTTAGGAGTTTCACGAAATGAGTCCTTATTCTGGAAGAGAGAAGGAAGCGGTGGATCGTTCGAGAGAAGACCATCATTTTGAAGCTCGCGGATTTTCACGTCGAGTCGCTTGATATGTCGGTCCAGCAGAATGCTTGCTTTATCGCTCAGGATAACCTTCTCATCCTGTAATACTTGGCACCGGTCCATATTTTGGAGGATAGTCTTGCTATATGCTTCTTCTTTCGGGTTCAAGGCATGACTTCCATTTATTTTGATAAATTTCTGTAAACTTCCGTCCCTCGAGTTAATAATCGCGCGACAATCTTGTATTATTTTATCTTTGGCTTGGATCTCCTCCATGAGATGGTTTATTTCTGCTGGTAAGTTTGCCACTATTCAATAGAAAAGCTGTCAGCCAATGACTCTACTAGCCAAAGTGAAGTAGTGATATACTGCACTTACCATTGTGGACAAACTGCTCGAGCACAGAGGAGCAATCCTCTGTATGTGCCATGGCAAAATATCAAACACAAGTCCCTGAGCTCCTTGCTAGCGTGGGAATCCCTGAAAAGCAGATAAGTTAAGTTTCCTGAGTAGGCAAAACAAACACGCAGGCCTCCGGAACAAGCTGTCTTGCAACCAACAGTTAGTGTTACTGTCGTAAATCAATAAAACGCCGTCAATGAGAAAATGATGGAAGGTGAAGGTTGCCTCATTAAGGGGCTGAGTAATCAATCACCTGATAAAAGCTTGGCGCCACTTACCCAGATCACTTGTCCATTTTAGGACTAGTTGGGATCATGCTCCGCCATAAGCCGCACTAGTCCTGATTTGGTGTATAAACTCTGCTGGCCTCTGATTGGCTGCTCGTTTTGATGGCCCAAATTTATCCGCAAATTCCACGTTTGAGCTCGTCCAGCACAATCCAAACAACGTCGCAAGAGCAGCCAAGTCACAGACACGCAGATATTAAGAAGCATCCCCGAGATATAGCAATAATAATAGCTAAATATAGCTGTTTATGGGATAGAAGACCGACAGACGCCTGTACTTGACCATGGGCCGATCCGCCATTGTCCAAGAATATGGCCCTCCACCCCTCGCCAACACAACCATCACATTTGACCGCAAGACCGCTGATGAGGTGGCTCACGACATCATTAAAAGGCCGAAGGGGTACAGAGTGTCATGGCACTCAAATGCAACTGTTGAACCACACCATTTTGGCCAGTCGCACCCTATGAAGCCATGGCGCCTGACGCTCACAAAGCAGCTTGTCATGGCCTATGGGATGCACCACGCCATGGATCTTTACGTCGCCAGAGCAGCAACTTACGATGAAATGGCCGAATTCCACAGCACAGATTACCTCGACTTTCTGAGCCAGGTTATTCCCGCTGATATGGACAGCGCAGCGCAACAGGATCGGCTAGCCGGGTTCAACTTTGGCGATGACTGTCCCATTTTTGACGGCCTTTATGACTACTGTGCTCTTTATTCCGGTGGAACCGTCGATGCTGCTCGAAAACTTTGCAATAATCAGTCAGAGATTGCCATTAACTGGTCCGGTGGATTGCATCATGCCAAAAAGACAGAGGCAAGCGGGTTCTGCTACATTAATGATATTGTACTCGGAATCCTTCAGCTACTAAGACACCATCCCAGAGTGATGTATATTGACATCGATGTCCACCATGGAGACGGAGTTGAGCAGGCTTTTTGGTCAACAGACCGAGTTCTTACCGTTTCGTTCCACAAATATGACAAGGATAACTTCTTTCCGGGAACTGGTCCGCTTGATAGCACTGGGCCAACACATCCACTCAATCCTGGTGCTCACCATTCTTTAAATGTCCCCTTAAACGACGGAATCGAAGATAATGATTATGTCAACCTTTTTAAAGCCATTATCGGCCCATGCATTACCACCTACCAACCTACTGCGATAGTCCTACAGTGCGGTGCCGATAGCTTGGGATGTGACAGACTTGGTTGTTTTAACCTCAATATTCGTGCTCATGGCGCATGCGTTGCCTTTACAAAATCGTTCGGCCTACCCACCCTCGTTCTTGGCGGTGGAGGATATACTCCTCGCAATGTCTCTCGGCTGTGGGCTTACGAGACAGCTATATGTGTTGGAGCTGAGGATCAGCTTGATCCCAAACTTCCCGAAACACTACCCTTTCGCAGCCATTTCCAGCCTGACTGCTCACTCTTCCCGCCGTTATCAGATCTACGGAAAGTTGAGAATAAGAATACCAAGCAGTACCTAGATTCTCTTGTTGAAGGGATATTGGAGCAGCTGCGATACATTAACGGTGCACCTAGCGTTCAGATGAGTGTGATTCCACCGGATATATTAGGCATTCGCGAGGAAATCGAGAAGGAAATTGAAGAAGAAAACCAGTTGAACGAAGAAGAAAACGAGGACCGAGGAGTAAACGGGACATCAAGTCGGCGAAAGGATGCAGAAAGAGGGATTGCGACTGCTGGTGAACTTTATACATGATATTTGGGCAGTATGATTCGACTTTTGTCTGTCTACTTCTCACCGTTTACATTTCTTCCCTTGCATTGGAGTTTAGGTGTTCCTGAGGCATTGGTTTCTGATGGGGATCCCTATTATGATCAGGAATGCGGCACCTTATCCGCGGTGCCTTTACCTTTCGTTTGTACAGGCAATGGCACCAGTTGCTCTGGAGTTTTTTTCTTTTATTTCTTTAGATGGCCATTCAGATACCCAAAACACTACCCTATGTTTGGTACTAGCATTAGACCCTAATACATGACTTATTGATGGCTTCTTCGATTCCATCAGCACTAATTACCCGAACTCCATGAGCAGCCATATCCATCTTTGAATCCTCCCAGCCCTCGTCCGGATCCACACACTTGGTGGCCTCGTCAATAACGTAGGTCCTGAAGCCACGGTCCGCAGCATCAATGGCCGTAAACCTGACACAATAGTCCCCCGCGAGCCCGACGATAAACACATCCGAAACCTGATGCTCATTCAGCAGAGCTTCAAGATCATGGCTGGCTCCTCCGGCCTCCACGCAGTTGCTGTTTCCGAACGCATCAGTAAAGGCCGAATACATTTCTACCCGTTTGTCCATCCCTTTCCTGACCATGGCATCCAGCTTTTCAGATTCGATTTCAGGGATGAAGCTAGCTCCCTTGGTACCTTGGATGCAGTGTGGTGGCCACAGCCGCTGTGTTTTAGTCTCATCTTCAGCCCCGGCCACAGGGTTTTTCGTGTCAATCGTCGATGTAAATGGTACATTCGACGGTGCCGGGTGGTTCGTGGCAAATGATATATGGCTCTCTGGGTGGAAATCCTGGGTCCCTATCTTGACCACGAAACCCGTCAGAGAGAGTAGCTTGTTGATCAACGGGGCGATTGATCTGCCGTCCTGGATGGCAAGAGAGCCGTCCTGTTGATTGTATTTTGATAAGTATGCATTGCTAGGTCCTATAGTAGTATGAGCAGACTGGTTAAATGGCCGGAACGCACAGGTGGACAGAAATCTTCCTGCATATCAACCACTAGCAGGGCAGCTCTCATCTGGGTGTCTGGCTCCATGTTTGCTTTGCTGGTGCCTGAATAGATTTTCTGTAGTATGTTCAATGAGTGATCAATATCTGCTAAAAGGATAAGTATGTTGGTGGCAAATATGCACAATATATATACACGCTGCGATGCATTTGAGTCAGTAACGGCCAGCATGCATGTATGTAATTTTAGCTTAAGAAAGTGCAACTAGCTTGTGGCAACTCCAGAACTTTTTTATGTTTGTCAATATGATCAAACTCACTCTTTTTTTTTTTTTTTTTTTTTTTTTTGCTTCAGGTTTATATTATTGGATTCGATATAGATCCATAGACTGTACACGGCGCTTTCGGCTAGAGGATATGGCCAAAAGCTCGGAGATAGCTCCCACACAGGCCGAGCCGGAGGGGCTACCGTACTGGCTGGTGAATGTACCCCGGGATCGATGGCCAGCTGAGTGTCCAGACTATCTTTGCAACCTGCCGGCGAAGAATATCAGTATCCTGTCGACTCCAGATAGCGAATATGTTCGGCAAGACTGGGATCTAGTACGCCAAATAATCGGTGTGTTTCTCGTCGACAGATTCAACCTAGTGATATCTCATACTCAACTGACGCTGGCCTGGGCAGCCTCCAACCGGATTGATCTGTTCCGCCGTGTGCCCTCTGATCTGAGAAGATATCTTGAATATACGTCCTACGTCAAATCCAAGTATGGCTCGGTCATGAATTTCGTTGTCCGCGAGAGGCTGCGTTGGGAGAATAATATGGCACCCAGAGGCTCACGGCCATTCGATAACCCCGGTTTGTGTTGCTCGAACTCATCCTATATCTTTCTTTTTCTAATTTTTTTTCTCGCTTCTTTCCTTTTACCTTTTTTTTTCTTTTCTTTTTTTCTTTTTCTTTTTTTTTTTTTAATCGCTTGTCCCGCCTCCAGCCGGCCGTTTATGCATAAACTCCAGCGTCGAGGGGGCCATTTGATTCCTCTGCAGGGCCAATATACCAACATTATTTGGTAGCATAAGCCGTTCTCGCTCTTCTACTTATTAAAACCTGTTGACCTTTTTTGATACTATGCAAGCTGATAACTAAACTACCGCGATGCACTGACACTGACTGCATTACGGGCGATATCCAGATGACCACAAGATCCTATACAACGACTGGCCCTATGGGGTCGAAGAAGGAATCGTCCACCTGGTAGTGTGGACGAAGTTTACCTTCGAGGACGATCCGGTAGCAGACGATCTCACGCCTCGCGCGCGAAAGGAAATTGACGACTTTGTGGATTCGACCTTTCGCAGCAGGGTTCCTGCAGAGAAGGTATGCATAAATGAAGGAGGGGGTCCGAAGTGTGGTCCAAGGTCACTTCAGGCACACACACACGCACACACACTCCTCAATCCCGCCGCGAGTTATTCTTCCCCCCTGAGTGAAAGCCGTGGTAAACTGACATCGTCTCTCTTGGTCTGCAGGTCATTTGGTTCCGCAACTGGAAGTCCTTAAAGTCTGTCCATGCTGTTGAGCATTTCCATGTTATGCTGTACCGGCCTGATATGGAATTTGTCCACGAAGTCACAGATGGGGATGTCCCGCTGATTGACAAGGGCCTGGATGAGTGAAGGCATATGTGAGTACGTCGGTACTCGGGAGTAAGCCTGCCTAGTGACTGAGGGATCTCCCACGATCTTCTATGAATCTTGCTGTCTTTTTCTATCCCTTGTTCAGGTCTTGTGCCTCCAAAAGGGACCAATCTTGCCAGTGTTTGGCCATTTTCTTTTCATATTACCCAAGATCTAGGACTACTATATACAGACCGTAGACACAATAGAACTGTTTGCATGAGCAGTACTCTGTAGGACCTCGGAGGAGCAGAAGTTGGCTATTCAGGAGGCAAAAATCCGCAGGATCAGATATTCAGTTGACTGCGTCATATCGAGCCATAATCCATGCAGAAGAAGCCAGCCAACATGGCAAAGAAAAGCAAAGAAAAGGGCCCCGCGATCATCACTTAGTTAACTAATTCTTCCCTATGAGCCGATTGATGCGGGATGAGAACCAGCACCACCAGCACCACCACCAGCAGCCAGGGCGAGGGAAAGAAAAGGGTATTAGCCATTAGATATTCCCAGGCCTCCATGTCCCCGTCGCCTGACCTGCTTGCCGGTGTAAATAGTAACCCAAAGGCCCCCCTGAGATATCTCTGTATACCATAGAATATAATTAATATAGAATCGACAGCCAGCGACTTGCAGCGCAGGTCACTTTTGTATGGCGTGCAGGCGGGCGGAAAACCCCTCACGCAGGTAACTCGTTAACTAGTCAAGTTATCCTCAAGCAAAAAGGAAAAAGAACCGCCGGTCTTTCTTCCAACGTCACCGACTCGCTCGCCTCGCCTTGCTCGCTCAACCCTTTTATATTCCGAACAGCCCAGGATTCGCGATTCACCAGCTCAGGGGAAGCGGCAGACACGAGCCTTGCAGTATCTATACGCTCTTCTGGCCATTCTCCTGCTGTTCACGAGTTAGTATAACTCCGTTGTTCACCACTGCGCCGCCGTCGACCGTCCATCCCGCCGCATCCCAGCTTTGCCTCCTCGACCATCCTACTGTCAATTCGCAGGTGCAAAGCCGATCCTGCGAAAGCACTCAGTAGTCAGCCAGTTCAGAGAGCTTTCCAGGCTGCCGTTTACCTGACCTGCAGCTACAAATCTGCTTTCCCTCGTTTCCCGGCCGCTCGAACGTCATAACCACTTAACTAGCTAGTTTTGTTACGCTTTGATGTCTTACTCGCCCTGAGCTGCTGAGCATACAGACATAACCATCAGGCAGAGAGCACGCATAGCTAACCAGCCGATACCGCTTATATCTATTTCTACCATGTTGCCCAAGCTTCCAATACCGGGGATCAGTTCCCACGGCCATTCACCCTCCAACTCTGTGTCACACCGCCGGACCCCAACGAACAACAGTACGTCATGATAGCCCTAGAGCTGGAGAGCTGGAGAGCTGCACAGAACTGCCTTTTCACCCTCTGTCTCTTGTTTGCTGGAGCTGTTCGATCGCCGTTTCTTGAACCACGCTAACCATGGGCTCCCCGCATTTGTTGGAATTAGGCAGCCGTTCGTCGGTAGATGAGTCGAGCAGACCCCCTACTCCGGGAGGGGAAGAAGAGATCGTGGAGCCGGAACAAGGAAACAGTGAGTTTTGGTCTAATTTCTGCCGAAGATGCCTTGATTTTGGAAATCAGGCATCCAGGCGATGAAATAGTTACGATGCTAATGTGCTATACCCCCACTGCTTGCAGTACTCTATCACATCATCTCTCAGCTGAGGCCTGGGGCTGATCTGAGCCGTGTTGTGCTTCCTACGTTTCTTCTGGAGCCTCGATCAATGTTGGAGAGAATTACAAAGTACGTCTCTTGTGTCGTGGTCATTGTTAGAGCGTGGTGGTGGTGGATGAGGATTTGGTAGGCCCAATTGCTGACTTCTTTAGCTTCATGGCCCATCCCGAGACATTATTACCGATGCCTGAGATTGACGATCCCCTCCAACGGTTCGTGTCCGTGGTTAAATTCTACCTCAGTGGATGGCACATCAAACCTCCGTAAGCCTCCAAATCCTTTGACAAACAATATACTCTGGCTGACAGATCCAAAACAGCGGTGTCAAGAAACCCCTTAATCCTATCCTGGGAGAAACATTCACAGGCTACTGGGAATATCCCGATGGCACCAAGGGCTATTATATTGCTGAACAAACGTCACACCACCCACCCAAATCCAGCTACTTTTTCATGGCACCAGAGCATAATATCAGAATCGATGGTACTTTAAAGCCGAGGAGCAGATTCTTGGGCAATTCCGCGGCAAGTATGATGGAGGGAATCTCATACATGGAGTTCCTGAATCGGGGAAAGGAGAAAGGCCATGGCGAGCGATAGTAAGTGGCCTCTCCCCCGAATATAACCGAAAAATCTTCTAATTTCTCTTTTCAGCATTATAACCCAGCCAAACATGTATGCCCGTGGAATTCTCTTTGGAAAAATGAAATATGAGCTGGGAGACCACAGCTATGTCAAATGCCCAGAGAACCATTTTGTTGCGGACCTGGAATTCAAAACCAGGGGTTACTTCTCCGGGACATATAATGCCATTGGAGGTACGATCAAAAATGACGAAACCGGCGAGGTGTACTATGAACTATCAGGTCTCTGGAACGGAGAAATGTTCATAAAGGATGTCACGGTATGTCGACTCGTATCTCGTTAGACAAGTACCTCTTACTAAATTCCATGAACAGACTGGACAAAAGGAACTACTCTTTAACGCTACACATGCAAAGCACACTCCCCCTCTAACTCGACCCCTTGAAGAACAATCAAGCCGCGAGTCCCAAAAGCTTTGGCGCAGCACCGTTCAAGCGTTGCTAGAGAGGAACCAGGACCTTGCAACCGAAGAGAAGACTAAGATTGAAGACCGTCAGCGAGAAGAAGCTGCTGCTCGGGCTAATGAAGACATCGAATGGAGACCCAAGCTTTTCCGTGCCGTTCAAGGAGGTCCCGGAGGGTCTGAAGAAGGAAGAGAGAACCTTGACTGGATTATAAATGCCCACATGTAAGCTATAACTCCGAGCCAAATTCCCTCCTCTGTATCCGCGTGAGGCTGACATTATCTTAGTGATCCTCATAACCCTTCTAAGGCTGTAGAGCAAATCCTCGCATTCACTGCGATTCTCCCTGGCCAAAAAGTAAACCACGAACTTGATATTCCCCCACAAGCGCCAAAATCAGTAAAACCCAGCCAGGTTCAGGAATCACTTCTTGACCTTGACAGTAATGATGCTTCGCCAGGGAATGCACAGCACAATCCCCAGCCTTCCGAGGATCTACTCGGGAATCCTGTTAAGAACCATAATGGAAGTAATAACCCTGCCGGTGTAGGCGCTGGCTCTGGCATGATGGCTCCTCTCCAGCCGAGTATGTCAACCAACAATACGGCGCAGCAGAAGCCCACTCCGAACCCCGGTATGGGTGGACTTTTTGATGCCAAACCTTGAGTGATACCCTCAACTTCCCCTTAACCCCTGTTGTTGGCGATACAATGCGTATCCCCCATCGCCCGCGTGACAACTCATTTCATCAAACCTAAAAGGATGAGTCTGACTGGTTTCTCCCTTTTCTGGGTTGGAATGGCAATGGCATGTTCTGGCCCTTCATCAGTGCTCATACTTTAATCGACGGGTATACTCGATATGAGCGCACTCTTTCGTTACTCAGTTCAGACATGCATTCGACAACTTTTTTTTTTTTTTGGCTTCAGCTGGATGTGCATGATGCCGGTAACTAGGTTAAGGATGTCATCTTTGCGTCCTAACATTAATTTCCTCCTTCAACCTCAGAGCCGGTGTCTCTTGCAACCGAATCAACTCGACTAACGACATCATATTGGGCCATTCTTCTCTCCATCCCTCACCTGTTTCCTTTTCTCGTTCTTGCATTCAGCATTTTCGAAACACCTCTAAGCATGGCTAGGGTATCCAAAAATTATTAAAGTGGAACGGAGATTACTTGGATGTAATCGGGAGTTTTTGATGCGCTGAGATTTCCCTTGATCTAGGGCAGATGGACATAAATAAACATATATTACAAACTAGATTATATATTTTGGGGAGTGACGGATATACTTGACATGGTATTACGATGATCTAAGTAAACAATCTTCTTTATCCATTCATTGTAAAGGCTATAAATCTTTCTTGATTAAAACATAGAGATACGTATTTGCGTTGGAAAAGTGTAACGGGGGCGGTTTATAAACGAGCATTTCCCGTCCTTGCGCTATCCCCATATACAATCCGGCTGTCCAAGCTCGCTTCATCTGTCCATGATGTTGAAGAAATGACATATCTGAGGATCCAACGTCTAGCAATCTCTTTAGCAACCCCATCACCATCTCTAGACGCATCTACGATGAGCAGACAACCGCATACAAGCCGCTCTAAAACTTTCAGGCATTTCCTGCCATACCAATTGAGTTCTTCTCTATCCTTTGTTCGAACGTATGATAAGAATTCAGCCCATAGTTGCTGGAGAACAACCGCCTCATCACTGAATGAGTGTGTCCTGGCTACCCTTAGGCCATGGGCCACCCAATTATCCAGGGCGTTCAAGCAGTCCGGACCCTCGCTGCCTTTTACAACTCGCATTAAGTCATCAGCCATGACCTCCGTAGTTCCTTCCCAGATGCTGAGGACGCAAGTATCACGGAATATCCTGGCAATATTTAGGATAGGATCTTCATTTTCAAGGTAGCCAATCCCGCCGAGATTCTCCATACTCGCTCGTACCCCTTTAATAGCACGGAGCGCAGTTCTTGCCTTTGCCATAGGTGTGAGCAGCCGGAGTAATGCAAGGGTACTATTTTTATCTCGAGGCAATATATTTGTTTGTGCCGCCATGCAGGAAGAACTGCTTCTGCCTTCAGAGATACCAAGGAGGGCAACAATAAAAAATGTCAGATGCATGCTTGCTGCATATTTGACGTGGTCTCTTGCCAGTGTTCTCACGTATGATGGCGTGTCTTGAAGGAGCCTTCCACTTGTCACTCTTACTTTAGAATAAGCTCGACAGATAGCTAATGACCTCCCCCAATAGCTGACTGATGCGATGCAGTTTCCGGTCCTGGTGATGTTGAGAATAGTTGAGATTTCTTTCACCCCTTGCCCTTCTTTGCCGACAAGGTAGCCTCTCATCCCCTTTATCTCCAATTCCGCAGTAGGAAGTGCTTTTGTGCCAAACTTGATTTTTAACCTCTGGATACGAACTCCGTTTAGTTCGCTTTCCCGGGGATTTCTCCCCTTAACTTGCCTTCTTAACGGTGCGTAAAAGGCACTGATGGAATGCTCCCCCGTTTTGGCTAGTATAATGGACATGTTTGCATCCGTAGCCGAGGAGAACCATTTAAACCCATCAAGTCGCCAGGGACCTAGTGGCATGCCCACGGAATCAACCCCATCGTCCTCCTCCATCTCTTCAGGCGTAAGTTTGCGGGCTACAGTTTCAGTGCCGCGCACGTCACTTCCACCCGAACGCTCTGTCATCCACTGTCCGCTTGTCCAAGCAATAGCTGGGTCACAACTTGTGAGCCTTTTCAGCGCCTCAGCAAATATCCGACCATTTTTACTGTCAAGGTGTCTGCTAAGCAGTTTTGCAGCACCATCCGTCATGCTACCTGGGCATGTCACCATTGCCGAACTTGGAGTCCAAAGATGAGTTTTGATGCCCTTGGACACTCGGGTATTCCACTGTGTACCGTGGCCAGTCAATCCCGGCTCAGGAGCAAGCCCCACAAGGCTTTCTCTAATACTGATTTCTAGAAGTGCACGCCATCCTTCGCCAGTAACTAGTGGATCCTGTTTATTCTCAATACCAAAAGTAGACAGTGGTTTCAGGTATGGCTGATTACGTTCAGCCTCAGCGGCATAATCAAGAACTGGCTTGGATATTACCAGGCTAGAAAATCTAGTAAAATCTTTCTCCAGGTTCGGTGGCAGAGGGGATGGCAGGTGCAAAGACACGATTCGACGAAGCACTGCATCCTCCTGAATTTGGGGTTGAATTGACGGCTGGACTTGGAAAAACCCTTCCGTCGAGCTTGATGCCTTCATAACTTCAAAATATGACAATTTGATTTCAAGATAGAAAGTTATCCTGGTAGTGACAATGTAGAGCTTCATTGACGTCTTTGGCGGTTACCTTTGAAGTGAAAGTTACCCGGGGTACTTAATATGGGGTAAAGGTAACTATGTAACTACCGAGGCGGCAGCTTAACCGGGGAAAGCTTGTGAATAGCCATGGTAGTTGTAGTTACATCGTTGGTCGCTATGCCCATATATAACCTTGTAGTATCGAAAGTGCGAGGCTGTAAAAAGGTTAGCGACCACACCAGTAGACACTCCCGATTATTAATGCTTGCTTACGCCCTTATTAAAAGGGACTTTCACAGGTCGTATAGAGTATATTACTCTGTACCACGCGAGGGTTGAAGAAACGGTTCCTGGGTCTCTCTTGAAGGATACGGCTTCTGGGCCAGGATCCAACAACCCCAGAAACAAGCCCCCTTTTTCCACTTTGCCAGCCAGTCAAGAACCGACATCTCTGAGCCTCTCTAAATCTCAAGACCTTGCGGTCAGGACTCTTTTATATGCCCATATATCGTATCTATACGTATATCTTTTTGACGTTCTTTTTCCTTTCTTTTCCCGAGACGTCGAGATAGAGTGGACGGTGAGAGAGGTCACATGCCCCTTCTCTCATTGGCCCAAAAATTCTCGAAATTCTTTTTTTGTGGCCGCTTGGATGTTTCCTCTTATGCGGGATTGTTTCGCGGCCATGAGCTCATTGCTCCCTCGCGGCTGATCGCGAGGTTGCTTCTCTCTATATATAAGTCCATATACCTCTTCGAAGGCAGTTGGTTGCCAATTACCACCTCCATCCCTCTCTTCGCGTTTTCTGGAAGCTCCTAAACATGGCCCAGTCTCCTTCAGCAACTGGTTCAACAGATGTGCCAATTTCACCGCCTCCCCAGGTCAACGGAGTCTCCCATGCGCCGTCTGTGGCCTCGTCTACTGCTCAATCCGTAACCCCGAATGGCCATGAATCCGGAAACCAAAGCGAAGGCGCCGAATCGACGGCCAGAAGTTCGGTTCCGAGCAACCACGGGGCTGGCTTTGTCTACTCCAACCACGAAGATGACCATGAGACGGACTTTAAGAGCGGGTATAATGCCGTATCGAAGGAGGAACCAAAGGAATTTGCGAACACAGACGCGGATGGGAAGCAGATGCCCGGTATCCCTGAAATATTGGAGATGCTGGCTACTATGGAACGAAAGTTTCAACAGATGGAAGCCAGGATGGACCAGCTAGTCCCACCACCCGTTGATGAGCCGCCGTTGATTTCGCAGATTCCTCGTTATGTCCACAACCCGGAGATTATTGATCGTAGCATCAATGCTGAGGTGCCTGTCGAAGATACAATCACTGCTTTCCGCTCCCGAGCGAGTCTGGTGGCGCGCGCCAAAGTCCTGCATATGGCAAAGAAATTTCCAGACTGGAAAGATCGCGTCTTCGAGCAGGCAAAAGCGGCAACCTGTCTGCCGATACTGGAGGATGGACAGGAGGTTTGCCCTCCTGATTCACAAGTTCATCCAAAATTGTGGGAGGTTCAAAATGAATGGCTCTACGATTTTATGTACGAGTCTATTGGCCCACAGTTCAAGGATGAAATTTTCGAGCCACCAAACCGATCAGCGTACCTTCTCTGGAGGCAGATAGAATCATATTGCAGCTTAGTGAATGAAGATGACCGGCGATATCTCATTCAGAAGCTCATGACCATCAATGCCAAGAACGATTTTGATTACATTTCAACGTTCTACAGGTACTACTCCAAGATAAGGAAGCTGGGCTTTATTATACCAGATTGGATGGCTCAAGACTTGCTTTATCTGCGAGTCTCCGAGAGGGCAAGGGAGATGATCCAAAATGAGATCGATGCCGCCCGCAATGCAAAAGATGGGCCGTTAACGCTATCGGTCGATAAGATGGTTGCACGGGTTCTGAGGCCAGCCTTATCACGAGGACCGAACGAAGAGGAGCCTCAACCCGAACCTACTCCATCCGTGACTTCCTCTGTTGCCAATGGTCCTCATTCTGCAGGCTCAAAACCAGATAGTGTCAATGCGTCAGGCTCTCAAGCTGACCCCATCGATAAAAAAGGGAAGGCCACTTGCGGATATTGTTCAATGCCTCATCATTCAGAGGATGGATGCTTCTACAAGTACCCGGAAAGGACCAGCCCTGCATGGCAGAGAGCCCACAAGAGTGGCATTGAATTCTTTAGGAAGAAAGCCGAAGGCCGAGAGCAGCCTGAATCGAAAGAGCTGCAGTCGGTCACCCAAGCTGTTAAAAAGATCCAGATCGCGCAAAAGCCTCAGTCTGAAGCCGCGTCTGAATCGAAAACAAAAGCTCCAGCCAAGCCTGAGTCAGTGGCTGG
This sequence comes from Trichophyton rubrum CBS 118892, assembly GCF_000151425.1. Lineage (NCBI taxonomy): Eukaryota > Fungi > Ascomycota > Eurotiomycetes > Onygenales > Arthrodermataceae > Trichophyton > Trichophyton rubrum. The sequence continues at coordinate 911,721 of NW_003456421.1, read as the reverse complement.
GTCAAAGATGGAGGCTAGACTGGAGCCCAGGCAAGAGCCAGTAAACACTCAACCACAGGTCAAAAGCCCAGAAATTTACAGTGAGAAGCTCTCATGCAACTATTGTGGCCAAAAGGGCCACTCAGCTAACGGTTGTCCCTTCCAATTCCCCGACCTGGAAACTGCCGATTGGCGCCAGAAAAATAAACACCTTATCGAGTTCCACGCCAGGAAAGATAAACTGCGAAAGAGAAAACTAGAACGTCTTAAAGCGAAGCAGGCCCTGGAAGGGAGTAAACCGGATACACCTTCCGCTCCCAAAGCTCCCCGTCCTGTGTCTCCCGAAAACTTGTTGATTTTGGATTTGTGAGGCGGTTATATACATAATTGATAACCCTCCAATTATTTCGGTTGTTTTTATTTAAGCGCACAACGGGGCATACTATGCTGGGGCTTCTTTCACTTTAGCGATGAGGTAGCATCGGGGTTACTCCACTGGAATATATATATATATATAATAAACGTGAAATATAACATCAGTATGTAGTTCCCCCGAAATAGCTAAGTTCGGGGGAGTTGTCGTAGTGTAACTAGTAAATAAAAATAATATATGCAAAAAAGAACTACGTTAATATAGAAATTCCTCTTCATTATATAAGCGGGCTATGAACCAAATTCGAATCACGTGCTGCGTCCATAAGGTCAGGTTATGGGTATCGTTATATAAAAAGCTCGCTAAGTTGAATTTCCAACTTCAAGTCAACAACGCGACCCTTGCCAGCTTTGAATCGGAGGAAAGTTACTTAGACGGCGGCTATACGATGACAACTGGTGCCAAACTGGAATATACATATTAAGGTATGTCATCAAGTCGTCAATTCCCAATTCCGCTGCTTTGTTTATTATGATGAATCTCTTTATTGGAGCTGTCCTATATCTCTTGAGGATAACTTATCATACGCAACTTACTCTCTGATTATTATTTCAATCCATGTTTTCTATTCGCCATTTTACCGTCTTCTGAATGAGTATTTGAGCGTTGGCTAACCTACTTGGCCATAATACAGCTTTTCTGGTATAAGAAGTACTCAGTGTTGAACTGTCATTCCCACTCAACATGGACGCAGGCACGCACCAGGCTATGACTATAAATCCTCCTCCGCCTCCACCACCCCCTCCACCGCCTGCGGAGCAGCTTGATATATCGTCGGCACCAAATGAAGGCACCGTAGTAAACAATTCAACCCCTCCTCATCCTGCATCAACCTCCTTCAAACTCAAATTTTGCACGGTTTGTGCCGCAAATCAGAACCGATCCATGGAAGCCCATAATCGTCTATCTGCACCTCCATCATCATACTCTGTCATCTCATTTGGCACGGGCTCCCTAGTTCGTCTGCCTGGGCCTTCTATCACACAACCAAACGTTTATAATTTTAATACCGTATCTTATTCGCAAATATATGATGAATTACAAGCGAAAGATCCAAGATTATACCGAAATAACGGAGTTCTTCCCATGCTAGAACGGAATAAGGGCGTAAAATGGGGTCCTGAACGATTTCAAGATTGGTGCCCTGGAATGCCTCGCTTAGAGCACGTATCGAGGGGTGATAAGGGTAGCCTTGGAACTGAAGGAGGTGTCGTCGATGTCATCATAACATGCGAAGAGCGATGCTGGGACGCTGTGGTGGAGGATCTCATGAACCGTGGCTCTCCCTTGAACAGACCTGTTCACGTTTTCAACGTCGATATCAGAGATAACCATGAAGAAGCCTTAGTTGGAAGTAAGGGAATACTGGATTTGGCGAACAGACTTAATGAAGTGGCTGATAAGGAGCGGCGACTAAATGGACCCAATGGATGGGATCAGGGCACCGGCGATGCCCGGAGAGGCTTTGACGAACGAGTCCCTGAAATACTTGCTAAATGGCAGGAGAAATGGCCCAACCTGCCTGCTTTGTGGACACTCTCTTGGTTTTGAGTTATTAGTTCCCGTTTCGGAGTTTTTGTTACGGTGAACGGCGGCAACAATATGCATTTCGTTTTATACGCCCGTGGGAGCGTGGAGTCATGGATGGGATGGTATTGGTATTGAGTTTTCTAAGCAATAATAAGTAAGCCTCCGCTTGCTCTTTTCATTCAACTCTTCGGAGTATATCCTTAAACCCTTCTTTTTAATACTAGTAGCCTGACAAGTCCGGCATAATTTGCATGGGTGAAGAAGCCGTCCATGCACCTGTCTTGATTCCACTGTAAACGTTGATAGCGGAAAGGCTAAGCTGCGGTATTCTTCGAAATGTGGGCAGTAATGGGTCAGGTACTTAATTGACCTACTTTAGTCTAATCAATGTTGTGCCGAAGGCATTAACCGCTCCCATGGCTTAGTAGCTATAGTTCTTCGTTTAACTAGCCACTATGATAATATCAGTCCCCAGCCTGCTGTGGTCTAGTAGCACCTCGAGAATCCTTGAAGATTCCGCCACCGAGTAGCTTCTCTCTGCGTTCTTTATACCAGTTCTCTAGCCAGGTTCTCCGTTGTGCTGAAGTCAAGCCTTCGACTGTAAGTGCAAATTCTGTCACATCCCGGAAACCATAACGAGCCGCCATGCTACAAAATTGACGTTTCATAACCTCTGGAGGAGGTCGGTACTTAAACGTAGCAGACTGTCCATTCTTCCCACGAACCAGAATGCTAGCAGGCTTCCCTTCCCTAGATTCCGGTCTGAAGACTTGTTCTTCACCAATCCTCTCGCCATCATTAACTAACTCGGCACGACGGCTGAGCTGAGCTTCAATTTTGGAAGAACCAATGACCTCTGTGTTCTCATGGGTATATTCAACACCCGCGCCTGCGAGAATAGCTTGTATAGGGTCATGTTTAAGGATTGGTACAAACTTCTTGTTTTCTTCTGCAAGTCCTTCACCACGAACCAAAGCCGCGAGCTGGCTCATTGCGAGGTCATCATTTTCATCTGGTGTGGTTAGATTAAGCTTGTCATCTCCACCATCATAATCACTCTGGCTTTGTTCTCTCTCCATCTCGAAATCGATTACCTGTACGCCAGCCTTGCTTTCAGCTATGTTAGTTTTGTTAACGATATCTCTTAAAACAACATTATTGTTCTGGTATTCGAAGAGATTTGCTAAACCAAAAATCTCTCCCTTCTGATCTTTCTTCTCTTGAACACCTTTGAAATAACGTCTTTCAGTACTAGCATTGTAGCCGATGTTTGCCTGTTGCTGCTTGTATATTTGACGGGCATATACTATCTCTTCGATGGTGCCGGCAGAAACAAGTCTAAAGACTTCCACGTCCCTAAGTTGGCCAATCCGATACGCACGGTCTTGTGCCTGAAGATCATAAGCAGGGTTCCAATTCGGGTCAACAACAACGACCTTATTTGCAGAGGTTATGTTTAGCCCTACTCCGCCTGCTTTCGTGGATATAAGGAAAACAAATTGCCGGGGGTCCGAATTAAACGCGTTAACAATGTTTGACCTGTCTTCATAGCTCATTGAGCCATCCAAGTAGCTCACGTTATAACTTGTGTGATTGAAGAGCATCTGTAGCATTTTGAGTAGCCTGACGTTGTGGGAGAATACCAGGACTTTATCTCCGTTAGCGTGCCACCATTTCAGAAGCTTCTTCAAGACTTTCCATTTTCCACAGAATTCAGGATTAGAGTAGTTCATGATTGATCCCCGGGTGCGGTATAGTTCCCTCCATTGATCCGGGACAGCAACTTGTAACATTTCCAAATCTTTTGCTTGCTTGTCTTTCGGGTCCATTGGTTGTGGTATTAGAATCGCAAGATGGTTGCTGATCTTCTGGAGGTTTGAAATAGCAGGAAATACGTAGCTCTGCCATTTACCTTCTTGGGGTAAAAACATCCGACAACACCATCCCGCTTTCTTTCCAGACCCACAGCTGCAGTAGTCAGATGAGTTCTTGATATAATCAACTATGTCGCTATCCAGAAAATTCTCGTATGCGTCGGACTGTGTTTCGGTAAGGGGGCAAAAGACAACCCTATCACTCTTTTTTGGCAACTGGTCCGCAATAAGCGACTTCATGCGCCTTAAGAAGAATGCAGGGAGAAGATTCTTCACCAATTTCCGTGCAGTCTTCCTCGCTCTGCTCAGCTGATATATTGTAGCATCATGGGATTGTCCTACTTTTAACGGTTCACATATTGTAGATTTCCAGGTAGAGATAGGTCCAAATTGCCCAGGGTTTGTCCAGTTCAGTAAGGTCCATAGTTCTTCATATTTATTCTGTATGGCAGTTCCAGTTAGCCCAATCCTGCACAAGGCATTCAACTCATTCATAGCCTTCGCAGTTTCTGATTTTCGGTCCTTTATTATGTGACATTCATCCGCGATCACACAATCCCATTCCACCATGTTAACTGCGCTTCGATTTAGGCGGTACGTGGTGTATGTAGTGATAAGGATCTCCGCTCTCCCAGATGCGGCAGATTTGAGAGCAGCATCCTTGGAGTCGCCATGATATACATCCACATGCCACCAACCCCATCGATCAAACTCGTCTCTCCAATTTTGAATAAGTGTTCCAGGGCAAACAATTAGAGTCCTAGGATACCAGGCATATTCTCCTTTTCGCCTCATCTTTCGCATTCGTTTAGCATCCCTCTCATCGCCGGTTTTACCATATGCAGCGGTAAGAAACGCAATGACTTGGACAGTCTTGCCTAGGCCCATATCATCACCAAGAATGCCACCTTTCTGATAAACGAATAACTCATGAAGAAAACCAACACCTTCAACTTGATAATTCCGGAGCCACTGAGCGATCGGAGCGGGTATCAAACCTAAAGAATATGGCAGTTGGACATCCTCATACTTACGTGACGGCTTTGCATGCGAAAACGAAGGCTTTTCTATCAGGGAATCGAGTTGTTCGTCATCTGAGAAGTGCACATCATCAAAATCGGGCGGTAGCTTTAATCCGGCTTCAAGAAGCTGTTCTCTTCTTTTGTCAAAGGCATTCCGGCGTCTTTTCAAGTAGTCAGGCAGGGTATCTTCCATCATGTCATCGTCAGAACTGAGGTCACCATATTCTCGGGGCAAGCGAGCTGGTTTGCGGCTTTCAATTCCGGTACCACGGCGGCCAACGATAGAGTCGCTTTGGATTTTTCGGCGTTTGCGCATTTGTGCAGCTGATCTTTTACGCTGGACAGTCTTACGATTCTTAAACTCTTTGTACACAGCCTCGCCATTGTTGAACTCATCGTCACTCCCTTCACTTGTGGTCTTTGACAGATCAATGAAATCATTCTCTCTACCAGCCGTTACAGGGGACTCCAGTAATGATCTCTGTAGTTTTTGCGGCTTGTCATCTTAAACCCGTTGTTATTAGTCTCATTCAAATGGCATCTACATGCACAATAGCATCACGTACTAGAGAGTGGCACGGGGCTACGACGCTTTCTCGGAACTCTAGCGACACTTGGGTAGCCCAGATCATCATCGTTACTATCTTCCGTAGTCGCGTCAGTGTCCTGCAGTTCCCAGTGAGTCGGCATCTTCTAGTCATGACTTCAGTCGTCTCTTTCGAATGGAGGCTTGATCAATCTCGAACGAGATGAAGTGACGCGGAAACGACTCGTCGTCACGTGAACTGAGCCGCCTAATTGCCTCCAGGCGCCAATACCCAAACACATGGAAACTTCAAGACGCGATGCATAGAATAACGATCTAATCGCGGCTAAAAATAGATATGTGTCCGGAGATTGATACATATACAGCTACAATTTTCATTTTTCTTTTCATTAAATTCATACTTGGGCCTGGTCTGTTAGTCCCGACAGCGCTTGGCTTATCTAATCTGTCGCTTGGCATGATTTTCACCGAAAAAGGCAAATTGCTGAGCTTCAGATAAAAAAACATTGAAGCCCTTTAAATTTGAATAACTCCTCCTTACCGCAAATATAGGCATTTCAGCTAATCCTACTGTTTTATACATGCTTCACTCTCCCTCTGTATCTCCGGTTTAATAAAATGCCTCTTGACACGTCCACAACCTACCGTCTCACACGATTGCGACTAGACGGACGACGATGGAATGAACTACGACTTCTTCAGGCCCAAATATCTACCAACCCAGCAAGCTCTGGCTCATCGTACCTATCAATGGGCAATACTGCGGTTCTTTGCACCGTACATGGGCCCGCGGAGGGTAAACGCTCAGAAACAGCTGGCGCAGCTGGCGCAGTAATAAATGTCGTTGTCAATTTAGCTGGATTTGCGAATGTGGACAGGAAAAAGAAGAGTGCTACTGGCAGTGGCGGAGGTGACAGGTATGCCATTTCTATGTCTTCTAATTGTATATTAGTGGTTAATTAATGGGTGATTAACAGGCAAGCCACAACGGAGCTAGCTAACTCGCTCCGGGATGCCTTTCAACCACATATACACGCCCATCTCTACCCACGCAGTACAATTACGGTTCATGTATCGGTCCTTTCCTCGGACGGTTCCTTGCTCGCTGCGTGTCTGAATGCATGTACTCTCGCCTTGGTTGACGCCGGTATCCCTATGCCCGGCCTACTATGTGCCTGCACAGTAGGAATGAGCGGCCGTGCATCTACCCCAGCAGTAACGGCTGAATCCGCACAAATAGGAGGAATAAAAGAGAGCCTCGATCCTCTGCTTGACATCTCTGCTCCTGAAGAAGTCGAGTTGCCGTATATGACTGTCGCCAATACAAATCCTATGCCAGACATAACTGTTCCAAAGGATGAGGAAGATGAGGAAGATGATGAATATGATGCCGAAAACGAGAACCAGATGCTATCAATTGTGCATATGGATTCGGGAGTGCATGTGTCGTATCTCGAGACCATGTTTGCAGTTGGGATCGACGGGTGCAAGCAAACAAGGGAAATATTAAACGGGGTACTGAAGGCAGCGGGGAAAAGAGTTTTGATGGGAGAAGCTGCATCCGGCCCAGATTATGACGATGAGTGAGGAACTTGAGTGCAAACAATACTTATTTAGTCTTTATCGAGAGATGCCCGAAGGCTTCCGGGTCTTGTACAGCCGAAGACGCAACAGGCATATGATGACTAGCCCATCATGCATGGCCTCTGTTGTAAAGTCAATGACGATCCCAGGGATTTCTACCTCCGTGGTGCGGAGTTTGCTCAAAACTCGCCGCTGTGGGATTCGGGCTTCCCCATTTGAACGCAAACAAGTGCTGATGCAATGCCCATACTCAAAGAAATAGACGTATGGCCATTATACATGTCATACTGCATGCCGGCATGTTTCATCGCCGGGTATCATAAAGAATGAGGTCAAATTAGAATGCATCCATTGGGGAAATTACGGCGTTGAAGGGATGTTTTTCTTTTTATCTTCTCCATGTGCAGAGGAAACTCAAGTGGCAAACGTTCATCCAAAAGTCAAACCCCACCACCTACTATCTCCCGAGGTCGATGCAATGAAGAAAACTACGAAAAAAACAAGAAAGTAGCAGAGATGCGAAATTGTACAATTGAGAGCGAGTGATACTCCTCTTTAATTTGTAGGTATGTAATGTAAAATGCCGAATGATTATGTGCTTTGTCTTCGTACTGAAACAGCCGCCTTGATATGTTGCAATCCAGAAAGAATAGGTATGGCAATTAGCTTCTTGACAGAGAAAAAGAAACGTGATCTGGTTATCCTTTCCAGCTATATCCCACCACATGTTGTTCTATCCCTTCGAGCCATACTGCCTTTTCATAACAGAGAGATGAAAAGTAGAGATAAACAAGGACCACAACGGTAAGAAAGAATCACATAGAGGATCATGCCATAACGATTTCTTTTCTCAGCAAAAGGCTAAGGCTGTGTCTATTCGGGCGAAAAGAAAAAGGCTAGCAATTGTTTACAAGACACCGCAGCTCTTGATGCAGGGCTTGTGGCTGGTCTTGATGGAGCCGGAAGCACTGCCGCAGGCCTCGAGACACTTGACGATCTCCATAGAGCTGTCATCAGCGACCTCGCCGAAGACGACGTGCTTTCCATCAAGCCAGGAGGTGACAACGGTGGTAATGAAGAATTGAGAGCCGTTGCTAAAAGTTGAGAACGCGTCAGTAACGTGATAGCAATTATGGAAATGGAGACTCACGTGTTGGGGCCGGCGTTGGCCATGGACAAGAGACCGGGGCGGTCGTGCTTGCGGTTGAAGTTCTCATCGGCGAACTTCTCACCGTAGATGGACTTTCCACCGGTTCCCTGTATACAACTCAGCGTTAGCCACTGGTCACCAGACTATATAAAACAATAAAATGACAAGAGACATACATTTCCACGGGTGAAGTCACCACCTTGGATCATGAAGCCTGGGATGATACGGTGGAAACCAGAGCCAGCGTATCCGAAGCCCTTCTCGCCGGTGCAGAGGGCCCTGAAGTTGGCAGTGGTCTTTGGCACAACATCATCATAGAGCTTGAAGTTGATGCGGCCAGACTGAACTATAGAGAGCAAGAAAAACAATAACGTTAGCGTGCTGTATAATTTATAGCTTTGTCTGCTGCCCAATTGATGCAATATCACCGCCTGGGAGCCCCTTTGTGGTAAAGAGAGTAAACAAAACACAGGAAAGAGGGGCAGAAAGCGGGACAACAGCAGCAGCAACATACCAGAGTTGTTCTTGTCGGTGTACTCGACCTCGAAGTAAACGTTAGACATGATGGGCGAAGTCTTGTGAAACGACCTGGATAGTTTTGGTTGAGATGCGATGGATTGGAGAGTGTGAGGACGACGGATGGAAGCGAGCAAGAAGGAAGAAGAAAAAGAAGGACGAGCAAAGGCCATGATGGCGGCGACGGGTGGCAGAAAAACAGAGGTGGGGTGGGGGGGCGGGTTGGAGGGGTGTTTGCACTGTTTGCTTTTGATGATATAATACAAAAATGAATAACAAATTAGTAATACAAAGTCTCTTACTAAGAAGTTTGAATGGAAGAGAAAGGTCGCTCTTTCCTTCTGCTTCTCTGGGGCTCCTTCCTTCTCTTTATACTAGAGGATCATGTGACTCAGGGGCGCGGGAGACCCACATGGGAGGCCAGGCCCAAAGAGGAAACGAGGCCAACGAGAGAAAAAAACTCTTCTGCATGTTTCGATAGCTCATACCTACGAAGGACGGCCTTAGTAGACATGAAAGCGATGCAGGGAGAACAGATAAGAGGTAGGTAGCATGATTGCCCGTAACTGACATTAAAATAATAGTCGGATATACGAAATACCTATCTATTGAGAGAGAATAAAAGTACATCCATCCGATCTCGTCACCGTTGCCCGTAAGTCTCCCGCTGGGGATAAAATAATAATAATAATAATAATAAAAAGGGAATATAAGAGCGATTGCAACTAGTGGCTCCGAAAGAGAGAATCGAACATAAACGTAGAGCTGGATCCCAGAAGAAGTTTGCAAGAGAGAAAAGAAATCAGTCGCCAATGAAAAAGCAGGTCATTCCGCTGGACAAGTAAGAAGCAAAATAAATAAAGAAGTAAGTCTGTAAGGTGGTGAGATGAGAATCATATCAATAGGAATGATAGAAGAGCAAGATGAGAGTGAATGGGTAGGTTGGAAGTAGGCATTGAGTGTATAAATCGGTTAACGGAAGTCATCTTCCTCGCTGTTCTGGCTAGCGTACTCGATCTGATCGATGCGCTGGACTAGCTCCTTCGTCTCCCGGGCAATTTGGAAGGCGATGGGTGGAAGTCTGCTGTTCAGTTCACGAATCTCGGTTCCGTCAGTGAGCTTGCTAACTTCAGTGCGTATGTCGAGCAAACTATCGCGAAGTCGTGCCAGGATCTCAACGACAGGGACTGCTCTGTCACGTAAAGCAGGGTTGGCGTTAGGTTTAGCCATGGCTGTTTCTGTAGACGTGACGACCTTCTCGACTGCGTCTGCAATAGTGTTGATGTGCAATTGGATGGCGGAGACGGAGTCCTCCCCGCGGATACTAGCCACGAGGGATTGTATGGAGTGAACCAGAGAGCTGGTCTGATCTTCAAGGTGGAGCTATACAAAACTGTGTTAGGCATGATCAAGGGTGACTTCTAGTGTTATATGGAGTATAGATTGGTGTAACTTACCCTAAGCTCTTCTAGGTCTTTGTCAGGAGATAGTCCCGGATAGCCATGTTTAGCGCCCGAAAGTCTATTTCGTGACATTGAATGGGAGTTTGTTCTTGACCTTAGAGATGGCGGAGAGCTGATGGCGCTGTAGATGGATTCATTACCGCTGAACCTCGTCAGGCTGGGAGCCACACTGAAATATTCCGGCGACTGCATGGGAGGAAGTTGGTCTTCCTCTCCTTCATCAGCAAGCTCGTCCTCTGGTGTGGGTCTGATCTTCACCTTTCGAACCAGCTCGACAATAGCAGCAGTCAGGTGGGATGCAGCTGCATCTAGCAGAGAGACAGGAGACAGGCCATTGGAGTTTCCGAAGTTTTTCGAAGCCGTAATCAGATTGTTCGCTGTGGCTGACACCTGTGCTTTGGCTCGAGCACGGATTTTTGTCAGCTCGTCATCGGTAGCTGTGTTAACATTAACAGCACTGTCGATATCTTGTGTTATATACCGAACAGCAAGTACAACCCCTTTCATCTGACCCAACACGAGGGACGGCTCGTCTGAACGCGCAATGCGCAACAGCTCGTCGATGGCCATTTGGAACTTAGTGATATGTACGTCTTTAACCAGTCCGTCAGGCTGGGTCAGCGCGTTATCTTTTGCTATGGTGTTCGCGTCGTGAATGTTATCAGGTAGCCCGATAGAAGAAGATCGTAAATGTCGCAACTGCGTTTTTGATTTTGCATAGCGATTCTTCCAGTGCTTGACCTCTGCCTCCAGCCGATGTACGTCCCGTATAAGACGTTCTTCACGGTCCCAGTTTGAGCTGTGACCGTCAGACAGCGCTCGCATTTCTTGTAAGAAGGCTGCTGCTTGTTGCCGTACTTGCTCAGTGACCTCTTGTTGTTGCTTGAGCTTCGCTTTGAGGGATTCGTGCTCTCGGTCGAGATCTTCAAACCGGCTTTTCCAGTCATCATCACCGCCATGGGATCTGCTACCGCTAGCGATGTCATCAACAGATTGCTGCTCCTGGCGAAGCTTCTCTAGTTCCATCTCTGCGTCCTTCTGCCGATCCCGGGCCTCCTCGAGTTGAGAGAGGACTGCATTGTTCAGATTATGCGTATTAGACAGCTGCTCTTCTAGTTCACGCTTCAATTCTTCATATTCTGCCTTTTCTGCCTTCCAGCTCTAAGGATTCCATTAGCAATCTACTTATATAGAAGAATTGGAAAAAAAAAAAAAAAAAAAAAAAAAAAAAAAAAAAAAAAAAAAAAAAAAAAAAAAAAACCTACGCTTGAGCTGTCGTTGGATTTTCTGAGAGGGTTGACTTCTTCTTCTTTCTCTTTGTGCATCAACTCCAGCTCTTCTACTTTCTTTTGCAGCTCTGATACTTGGGCCTCGGCGTCAGCAAGTTTCTTGTCACGTTCTGCACTTCCTGCGCCAGTCATCAGGTCCCTTCTATGGTCAAGCACTTTATCCAGCGCAAAAGGCATCGCTTCGTCGATCATCGTCATCGTCAGCGTCATCGTCTTCCACCATTGTACTCTTTATTGGGCACAACTGTGTTATTCTGGAAGGACTTTTGATAGGGTGAGTTGTCCGGCATGCCTTCACTATTTATTCCCAGGCCGGTCGCAGAAATAGCTCCGAGAGAGCCTTGTCGTGGGGGAAACCGGTTACCTGGTCCGGGACCAGAATGGTATCCAGGGCCTCTCGGGCCCGGCGGAGGGCCGCGAGAACCGTTTGGTGTACCCGGGTATCCGTATCCTTGCCCATTGGAGTCGGGTCGTGGGCCACCAAAGCGCCCACCCATACTAGGTGCAGGACTAGCCCTTCTGTTCATCTCTGGCCCGGCAAAATGTGGGAACCGTCTCTCTAGTTCGCAGAAAACGTCTGTCGCAAGGTCTTTGAAACGCTGGTCCTGCAGGGAAGACAACTTTTGGCGTGCCTGGTTTCGCTTTTTGTGATATTCTTGCCGGGGGAGTAGGTGAGGAGGAACCTCTGGCCGTGGAGGCCCTGGGCGAGAGGCAGCAACGACAGCTTGCCGTCGGAGCAGTTCATCGTAGACGTCGGTACTCAGCTCAAGGAACAAGACGGGTGATAGCCGTAG
>NW_003456421.1:897580-899352 GCF_000151425.1 Trichophyton rubrum CBS 118892 | reverse complement strand
TACTTAGTAGAAAAAATATGGCTGTTGAGGGTAACAACTGACCGCTCTACCCAATAGGTAGCAAGGCGGCTGCAACTTCTTGAACGCCTCTCTCTGTTGCCAGCAGATTGAACTGCGCAGCTGCATTCCTAGTGTCCTGAACCTCAACCCTTATGCCCAATTTATTGATATGCCTCCTAGTCTCGGGCGAGATGGGGCGCATCGTGGGACCCAGCCCCAGAATCAGCAGATCTAACGTAAAGTAAGCACACCATATACTAATGGCTCGGACGGTGGACATTTCCAAAGGAGATGTATATATGTCCGGTATTCAACCAACACATACCGGGTTTAGGCCATAAAAGACGTAGAGCACTAAACGGGCAACACACAAGGCAGGTTGCCCGAGCCGTTCAACGGTGTCCGGAAGTCTGGCAGGCAGAACAAAGGGAGGCAAAAGGCGCCGCAGGGCGAGATATCAACCTGGCTGGCTCCAAGCGCAAAGGGTCCCAGATGCTCAGCGGCAACTCTCCAGCCCGCCACAACCAGTATCCCAGCACGGTATAAGAAGAGTAATTTTGATCGAAAAGAGCGTCGGCTTCCGTGGTTTCTCTGTTGAGGGGGAACGAGTATGATCCTGCAATCTAAGCTTGACGTCGTCGTCGTCGTCGTCGTCGTTCGTTAGCCAGAGGAACTTGGTGAGGACGGCAACAGGAGAAACAGAGCAGCAGAGGCAACTAGCATAACAAGCAAGGTAGGACAGGAGCAGAGAGATACCGTATGAGCAACCGGGAAACAGCTGGCCTTGTGCTCTGTCTGGTTTGCAGCAGGACTGGACGCTCGCAGCGACGTAGGGAAGAAAGACGAGGCGCACTCGATGGCCGGCGGTTAAGGAGAGACGGCGACGGCGAGCTCAGGACGAAGGAGGACGACAGCGACGAAGCGAAAAGCAAAGGAAGAAAAAGAAGACGAAGGAGAAGAAGAAGACGGTCGGTCAGTCGCAGGGAGATGCAAGGCACCGCATCGCCGCTGTTTCCTTTTCTTTTCTCTTCTTCTTCTTCTTCTTCTTCTCCTGATTTCAAGGAGGCGAAGGGGACTGGATGGACTTTTGACTGCGCGATCCCTGGCTGGCTTTTTTTTTTTTTTTTTTTTTTCCTTCCTACTCTTTTCGCCGGCTTCTTCGTCTCTTCCTCGCCAATCAGGCCAGAAGGACTTCCCGCTTCCAAGAATAGCCGCAGCCACCAGATCGATCGCAGGGCCATATGGATGGACGAGATGCATAAAGGGATACATATATATCTAGGGCTCACTCGCTGTCTACTGATTGTCTGCCTGTCTGTCTACCGGCCTTGATCCCTACAGCAGGATATGCACGAGAGTGACAAAGGCGGCTCTGGTCTCGCATCTCTGAGATGGCTACAGAAAGGCAAGGCACACTTAGCAGCAATTGCTAACCGGCTTCACAGGCATCAAAGGACGTCTTCAAGGAAATGTACGGAGAAAGAGCTCGGGGGACTCGCAGGGACATGAGACAGGTCACGAAGTCCGGCGTGGTCAATGTATCGATCTTGCTTCTTAGATCCCTGATGCTGCCTGCATTCTGGATCTATCACCCACAAGACGCACTGGACAGGCTGACGGACAAGCCGTATCAAGCCATCACGGGGGCAAGGAGGCCAGCGAGGTACATTATGAGACGCCCCCGTGTATCTCCTGCTCTGTCTTGCACTGAGAGCGGATCGGTTACCGTGATGCTTGTTGACTGCTGAGGCCGTCGACCCAAGCAAAAAAAA